>NW_022265758.1:0-177500 GCF_002021735.2 Oncorhynchus kisutch | reverse complement strand
TTTATGTCTCACTTTCTAAATCCAGGAGGTGGTCACACACACACACACACACACAGAGAGGTGCGTGCATGGACACACACACACAGACGCGAACACACACACACACACACAGACGCACACACACACACACACACAGACACACACACACACACACACAGAGGTGCGTGCATGGACAGACACACACACACACAATCATACTTATACAAACTAGTTTCTAAGTTGAACCCTACGTTAAGACGTTGCTGCTGTCTGAGCCTAGCATGACTTTCAGTTGTGTTATTGTAACCATGAAAACACTCTGGGCCCTGGCCCATAACTGTGGATGGCTTGTATACATAGTGTTGTAATGGACTCACAGGCTGTTAACTTAACTCCAAGAACCGTTCTGAGACATCAATTGTTTACTACGAATGGGTTAGTCCTCTGTGGGTGATTGTGTGTGTTATTGCACATATAGATCCCTTTTTGGCAATCCTTCTTTCTTCTAAGGGGGATTCTGACCTCTGAACTCTTAGTTATGTTTCCGCTTGGCCGAAGGGCAGGAAAGAGTGGAGTTGTAGACACTGTCAAACTGAAGTTAATATTAGGCGATCCGATCAGCAACATTTCAAACAACCACGGACTCATGATAGATTCTACCTGTGTTGTCTTCCAAGTTAAGTGATTGGGACATATTGGGACAACAAAAGCCACATTGGCTGTCCTGTTGTTTCTATGTGATGAGCAACAGTACAATACTGGCTTTAATGGGGTTTACTAGCGTATATCTTTCAAACAGCAAAGCCAACAAAACAAAAGGATAGTAGAAACATGAAGAGTAAAATCTGTCTAAATAGATTAAATGTGTAGCAACCATTCCAAAAAAACAGTTTTCTCATGCAGTATATCGTTATATGTTATGAGTGAACTATAAACTGAGCCATAACCCATACTGTTATTGCAGGAAACATCCTCATTGCCTCATATGACAGGGGACTCTGTCGGTCTCGACCACCTGACATGGGTCCAGCCGAAGACATGTACAGAATATGGCTTTGGCAACATGATGATCTCACAAACTCACTGCTATATTTGACGATTGTCCAAAAGACACAAATGCCAAACTGCGAGGCTCCAGCCAAAAGTCCAGCTGGTCTCTGCTTATGACTATGAGTGAAAGGATACAGTCAAACCTCCAGCTGGTCTCTGGTTATGACTATGAGTGAAAGGATACAGTCAAACCTCCAGCTGGTCTCTGCTTATGACTATGAGTGAAAGGATACAGTCAAACCTCCAGCTGGTCTCTGGTTATGACTATGAGTGAAAGGATACAGTCAAACCTCCAGCTGGTCTCTGCTTATGACTACGAGTGAAAGGATACAGTCAAACCTCCAGCTGGTCTCTGCTTATGACTATGAGTGAAAGGATACAGTCAAACCTCCAGCTGGTCTCTGGTTATGACTATGAGTGAAAGGATACAGTCAAACCTCCAGCTGGTCTCTGCTTATGACTACGAGTGAAAGGATACAGTCAAACCTCCAGCTGGTCTCTGGTTATGACTACGAGTGATAGTAGCTTCCTTATAGTTTCACCTGACATGATGCCAAACTGAAGTGATTCCACCCTGACGTGATTCCAACCTGACGTGATTCCAACCTGACGTGATTCCAACCTGACGTGATTCCAACCTGACGTGATTCCAACCTGATGTAATTCCAACCTGACGCGATTCCAACCTGACGTAATTCCAACCTGACGTAATTCCAACCTGACGTGATTTCAAACTTCGGCATTTTTGTTGTTCCTGTTGAATCGGCAAATCATACACTATTTACTGCATACTGTAAGTTAATTGGTACCTATGGAATGTAAAGGCCTATACAAACTTGATGATTGAGTTGGAGGCGTGCGTGGCCACGCAGTCATGGATGAACAGGGAGTACAGATGGGCTGAGCATGCACCCTTGTGGGGCCTCGGTGTTGAGGATCAGTGAAGTGAAGGTGTTGTTTCCTACCTTCACCAGCTGGGTGCAGCCCATCAGGAAGTCCAGGACCCAGTTGTACAGGGCGGGGTTCAGACCCAGGGCCTCGAGCTTAATAAGGAGCTTGGAGGATACTGTGGTGTTGAATGCGGAGCTATAGTCAATGAACAGCATACTTACATAGGTATTCCTCTCGTCCAGATGGGTTAGGGCAGTGTGCAGTGTGGTGGCTATTGCATCATCTGAGGATCTGTAGGGGCGGTAAGCAAATTGAAGTGGTTCTAGGGTGTCAGGTAAGAAGGAGGTGATATGATCCTTGACTAGTCTCTCGAAGCACTTCATGATGACAGAAGTGAGTGCTACGGATTGATAGTCATTTAGTTCAGTTACCTTTGATTTTCTTGAGTACAGGAACAATGGTGGCCATCTTGAAGCATGTGGGGACAGCAGACTGGGATAGGGATAGACTGAATATGTGCATAAACATTCCAGCCAGCTGGTCTGTGCATGCTCTGAGGACGCGGCTAGGGATGCAGTCCGGCCCGGTAGCCTTGCGAGGGTTAACACGCTTAAATGTCTTACTCACGAGAGAGCCATGTTTCTGTGAAACAGAGTACGTGAAACAGAGTACGTTACAATCCCTGATGTCTCTCTGGAAGGAAATCTTATTCCTGAGATCGTCAACTTTATTATCCAGAGACTGAACATTAGCGAGTAATATACTCGGAAGCGGTGGGTGGACTGTGCGCCTCCTAGTGGACTAGAAGTCCAATCCGAATACCTCTCTCAATACTGTTGGTATTGTTTTGGATCAGCATCTGGAATTAGTTCAATTGCCCTGGGGGGTAAGAACAAAGGATCCGATTCTGGAAAGTCGTAATCCTGGTTGTAATGCTGGTGAATTACCGCCGAGCTGATATCCAAAAGTTCATCCCGGTTGTATGCAATAAAAAACAAATTACTGCAAAGTTGCCAAGGGACAAGAAGCATTGTTGCCCTTTCTATCAGCACCATTCTTATATGTTGTGACAAGGTAAGGGTGGTATACAGAAGATAGCCCAAATTATGGCAAGAACAGCTCAAATAAGCAAAGAGAAATGACAATCCATCATTACTTTAAGACATAAAGGTCAGATAATTTGGAAAATGTAAAGAACTTTAAAAGTTTATTCAAGTGCAGTCGCAAAAACCATCAAGCTCTATGATGAAACTGGCTCTCATGAGGACTGCCACAGGAAAGGAAGACCCAGAGTTACCTCTGCTGCAGAGGATACGTTCATTACAGTAACCAAATAAATGCTTCACAGAGTTCAAGTAACAGACACATCTCAACATCAACTGTTCAAAGGAGACTGCGTGAATCAGGCCTTCATGGTCAAATTGCTGCAAAGAAACCACTACTAAAGGACACCAACAATAAGAAGAGACTTGCTTGGGCCAAGAAACATGAGCAATGGATGTTTGACCGGTGGAAATCTGCCCTTTGGTCTGATGAGTCCAAATTAGAGATTTTTGGTTCCAACCGCCGTGTCTTAGTGAGACGCAGAGTAGGTGAACGGATGATCTCCGCATGTGTGGTTCCCACTGTGAAGCATGGAGGAGGAGGTGTGTGGTTCCCACTGTGAAGCATGGAGGAGGAGGTGTGTGGTTCCCACCGTGAAGCATGGAGGAGGAGGTGTGATGGTGTGGGGGTGCTTTGCTGGTGACACTGTCTGTGATTTATTTATAATTCAAGGCACACTTAACCAGCATAGCTACCACAGAATTCTGCTATCGCATTTGGTTCGAGCTTAGTGTAACTTTTTTTTTTTTTCAACAGGACAACGACCCACACCTCCAGGCTGTGTAATGGCTATTTGAGCAAGAAGGAGAGTGATGGAGCGCTGCATCAGATGACCTGGTCTTCACAATCACCCAACCTCAACCCAATTGAGATGGTTTGGGATGAGTTGGACTGCAGAGTGAAGGAAAAGCAGCCAACAAGTGCTCAGCATATGTGGGAACTCCTTCAAGACTGTTGGAAAAGCATTCCTCATGAAGCTGGTTGAGAGAATGCCAAGAGTGTGCAAAGCTGTCATCAAGGCAAGGGTGGCTACTTTGAACAATCTAATATATAAAATATATTTTGATTTGTTTAACACTTTTTTGGTTACTACATGATTCCATATGTGTTATTTCATAGTTTTGATGTCTTCACTATTATTTTACAATGTAGAAAATAGTCAAATAAAGAAAAACCCTTGAATGAGTGGGTGTGGCCAAACTTCTGATTGGTAAAGTATGTAAATTAAATGTTTCTGTATTTTGAATACATTTGCATAAATATTTGCATAAATGTTGAATTCAGACGGTCACACAGCAAAATGTGGAATAAGTCACGGGGTATGACTCCTTTCTGAAGACACTATGTTAGTATACACTAAGTCCTCTATAGTCGTGTCTATGTTGTCTTTATCTGGTACGTCAGGTTAGTCACCAGAGTCACAACTTACCCACATTTTTTCGAAAAGGAAATAATGAGATGGAAAATTCTAACATCCTGACAATTAATTGACCATGTTTGACAGGAATCTTCATCAGGAATCTTCAAATCGGAAGGGAAAATATGTATCGAGAAAAAAATACCACACATTACCAAACATAACAGTACAGAAAAATGAATCCAGTGAGAAACCTTTGCTGTGTTAACTTATTCCATGATGACATTTTAACCTTTGACCTTTCTGTTTCACACAAGCGTTAGTTCATAGTATTCACTAGATAATCTTATATCTCTGCAGTACAATGGTACAGTACTAGAGTCAGATCACAACAAGACATGTAAACCAACACACCCACGCAGCAGGATTCCTTAATCTGTCTTTAAAGGTCTTATTCTTGATAAGTGACCCACTTTGACCTTCCAGTATTCTCATGAGTGTTTACAGAGCAGAGTCTGCAGAGCACTGAGTCCGCAGACCACCCTGTCAGGCCTGAGATCCCTACTAGACACTTTTGGGCGTAGATTATTTTATTTGTAGTGTATGCTTATATTTGCATGGTAACAAAAGTAGCAACAAATATCAGTATACTCTAACAATAATGGTAATGAGTATTTATATATACATTTTTTACCTTTCATTTACCTGGAGGAAACTGTGGCTGTCTCTCATTAAACGCTCGAAAAGCACTGAACTCAAACAAACCCTGACACTCGCCCGGGTGCACAAGGGAATCAGGAAGTTGACCACTTATCTCAATTATCCCAATCAGAAATAGAGAAAGACGAGTAGAGGAGAGAAAAGCAGAGCAAAGGAAAACACAAGTCTGGTCGGCAAGCCTCTGGCCCACAGCGGCAGATCAACACTAGCCTGGACACAAACACAACACAACCTCATTTGTGGTGGAACTCATTCTGCTGTGAGAGTTTATTTGCTCTTGGCCTTGTTTGACAGGTGGCTCCGCCAGGGGTCACGACCCTGGAAATGAATCAACTGACCCCCTCCTCTGAGGACGCTGTAGGAAGTGACTAATTCTTAGATTTATTTTAGAGATAATGTTTGCATCTCAAAGGGCATCCTGTTCCCTTTATAGTGCACTACTTTTGACCAGGGACCATAAGTAGTGCACTACATAGGGAATAGGGTGCCTTTTGATGCATAGTCTTAATAGAAACTATTGATGAGCTGCCTGACTGCCCTGACGCCTCCCTTTCTACCCATCTAAGTGTTACTTGTCTGTACTTATTGCTTCCTAACCAGAATCAATTACGGAACGGGAGTGATTACTGGAACAAGGAATGATCCCCCATGCAGTCATTCTGACAAGCATTTCACTACACTCGCATTAACATCTGCTAACCATGTGTATGTGACAAATAAAATTTGATTTGATTTGACTGCTCACAAGCTTTGTGCCTCTGAATTAATAATAATAATCAATTATTAATAATAATAATAATAAAATGAAGTCTCATTTTAAATGCATTTAACTTATGGACCTTTGTCAAGTTCACGTTTGTTCTGTTACTCTATGAACTTATCGACCTTTTGTTTGTTCTCACAGCCAACGTCGGACATTTTATTTGATTTGGAAGGTCTGTTTTAGCTGGCGGGTGACACCATGACCAATGTGAACATCGAGCACTGTAAGGGAAGTTAAGGGGTGTGTGTGTGTGTGTGTGTGTGTAAGGCGAACCACACATCGGCCATGTTGAAGGGTGTGAGGTGATTCCTGTCTGAGGGGAAGCTGTGTCACCAGTTTAAAAGGCTCACTGGGACTCATCGCAGTGTGCTCACAGTATAGACAACACAGTGCACCATACAACCACAGAGTTGGATGGTGGTTGGTCCCAGAACTACTTTTGGGGCTGTCCTTCCCAAAATATCCAGTGTCTGTTGCCAGGGCGATAGGAACTAGGAAGGAACATTCAGAAAGCATTCGTCCCATTTTTAAAAATAAGGATTTTTTGCCTAAATTTTTGCCTAAAATGACATACCCAAATCTAACTGCCTGTAGCTCAGGCCCTGAAGCAAGGATATGCATATTCTCGATACCATTTAATGAAGAATAGGGTGAAGGACCTCATTAAGACTCCAAGATAGACAAAATATATATTGTAGCTTTGGGAATGAATTGTAATAGAATATTCATTATATTGTTGATTTTATTGTGATGAAATGCTACACTCCCATCAGGTTTTGGCCAGTGAATCAAAGCCCTTTCACCATGCATGGAGTATCTCATCATTGAACTGGATCACTCATAAACCACAATGGCAACAAAACACATCAGTGTGTAATTCACTCAACTGTCCCTAGATGTTTTCTTTTCAACCCAGAGGAGATGATCTTTGTTTCAATGAAGGAGGACGAAGAGAGAGGGAGGGGAGAGGGAAAGAGGGAGAGAAGAGACAAGGAAAGAGAGTAGAGAGAACGTATTCATAGTACCCCTTCAGTTATTCCACATGTTGTTGTGTTACAGCCTGAATTCAAAATGGATTCCATTTTTTTCTCACTCATCTACACACAATACCACTTGTTTTTAGAATTTTTGTTAGACATTTAGGAAATGTATTGCAAATTGTCACGTCCTGACCATAGAGAGTCCTTATTTTCTATGGTGGAGTAGGTCAAGGGGTGACTGGGGGGTTAGTCTAGTTTATATTTTCTATTTGGGGTTCTAGTTTTGTTTTCTATGTTGGTGTTTGGTATGATTCCCAATTAGAGGCAGCTGGCTTTCGTTGTCTCTAATTGGGGATCATATTTAAGTAGCATTTTCCAGCTGTGTTTTGTGGAATATTGTTTATGGGTAGTTGTATGTCAGCACTCCTTTGTCGTCACGTTTCGTTATTCTTTATTGTTTTGTGTGTTTCACGAAATAAAGATGTGGAACCCAGATCTTGGTCCGTTTCTCCACACGAACGTGACAGAATATCCCCACCAGTCCAGGACCAAGCAGCGTGCTACAATGGGGAAAATAGTTTGGACCTAGGAGGAAATAATGGAAGGACAGGAGATCCTTCCGTGGCAGGAGTCACAGCAGACGCAAGGAGAGAAGGGAGGACAGCGACGCCGGGGTTCTCGGCCACAAGGAAAGCCCAAAAAACAGCCCAAAATCGTTTTTTGAGGGGGGCACACGGGGTGGTCGGCAATGCTGAGGTGTGAATCAGTGACAACATGGGAGGAGGTAGAGAGGTGGTCGGTCGACCCAGGGAGAGTGCCAGAGCCCGCCTGGGAGTCAATGGAACAGTGAGAGGAGGGAAACCGGAGAATGGAGTTGGTGAGGAGTATGCGGCAACGCAGGCGTTTGGAGGAGCGTTACCAGTCCGGTGCAATCTGTGCCGGTCCCACGCATCAGGCCTCCAGTGCGCCTTCCCAGGCCGGTATGTCCTGTGCCTGCTCCTCGCACTCGCCCAGATGTACGCCTCCACAGCCCAGTACGTCCTGTGCTAGCTCCTCGCACTCGCCATGCGAAGTGTGTCATCGTTCCGGTACAATTTGTGCCGGCTCTACGTACCAGGTCTCCAGTGTGCCTCCACAGCCCAGTGCGTCCTGTGCTAGCTCCTCGCACTTGCCGTGCGAGGTGTGTCATCGAACCGGTACCATTGATGCAGGCTCTACGCACCAGGTCACCGGTGGGCCTTCACAGCCCAGTGCGTCCTGTGCTAGCTCCTCACACTTGCCGTGCGAGGTGTGTCATCGAACCGGTACCATTGATGCAGGCTCTACGCACCAGGTCACCGGTGGGCCTTCACAGCCCAGTGCGTCCTGTGCTAGCTCCTCACACTTGCCGTGCGAGGTGTGTCATCGAACCGGTACCATTGATGCAGGCTATACGCACCAGGTCACCGGTGGGCCTTCACAGCCCAGTACGTCCTGTGCTAGCTCCTCGCACGGCCATTGATGCAGGCTATACGCACCAGGTCACCGGTGGGCCTTCACAGCCCAGTACGTCCTGTTCCTTCTCCCTGCACTCGCCCTGAAGTGTGTGTCATCAGTCCAGTGTCACCTGTACCGGCCCCACACATCAGGCCTCCAGTGCGTCTCCCCAGTCCGGTACGTCCTGTGCCTGCTCTTCGTGCTCGCCCTGAGGTGCGTGTCACCTGTCCGGTACCACCAGTGCCGGCCCCACGCACCAGGCTTCCTGAGACGATCCCCTTTCCAGAGCTTCCGGCGACAGTTCCCAGTCCGGAACCTCCTGAGACAGTCCACGATCCGGAACCTCCTCAGACAGTCCACGATCCGGAACCTCCTGAGGTGGTCCACGGCCCGGAACCTCCTGAGGCGGTCCACGGCCCGGAACCTCCTGAGGCGGTCCATGGCCCGGAACCTCCTGAGGCGGTCCACGGCCCGGAGCTTCCAAACACGGCGTCCAGTCCAGCTGGACCCTGTAACCTGGTGTTGGACTACAGACAGTAACCTGGTGTTGGACTATAGACTGTAACCTGGTGTTGGACTATAGACTGTAACCAGGTGTTGGACTATAGACAGTAACCTGGTGTTGGACTATAGACAGTAACCTGGTGTTGGACTAGAGACTGTAACCTGGTGTTGGACTATAGACTGTAACCTGGTGTTGAACTATAGACTGTAACCTGGTGTTGGACTATAGACAGTAACCTGGTGTTGGACTATGGATAGTAACCTGGTGTTGGACTATAGACTGTAACCTGGTGTTGGACTATAGACTGTAACCTGGTGTTGGACTATAGACAGTAACCTGGTGTTGGACTATAGACAGTAACCTGGTGTTGGACTATAGACAGTAACCTGGTGTTGGACTATAGACTGTAACCTGGTGTTGGACTATAGACTGTAACCAGGTGTTGGACTATAGACAGTAACCTGGTGTTGGACTATAGACAGTAACCTGGTGTTGGACTAGAGACTGTAACCTGGTGTTGGACTATAGACAGTAACCTGGTGTTGGACTATAGACAGTAACCTGGTGTTGGACTAGAGACTGTAACCTGGTGTTGGACTATAGACTGTAACCTGGTGTTGAACTATAGACTGTAACCTGGTGTTGGACTATAGACAGTAACCTGGTGTTGGACTATGGGATAGTAACCTGGTGTTGGACTATAGACTGTAACCTGGTGTTGGACTATAGACTGTAACCTGGTGTTGGACTATAGACTGTAACCTGGTGTTGGACTATAGACAGTAACCTGGTGTTGGACTATAGACAGTAACCTGGTGTTGGACTATAGACAGTAATTGTTACCTGGTGTTGGACTAGAGACAGTAACCTGGTGTTGGACTATAGACTGTAACCTGGTGTTGGACTATAGACAGTAACCTGGTGTTGGACTGTAACCTGGTGTTGGACTATAGACAGTAACCTGGTGTTGGACTACAGACAGTAACCTGGTGTTGGACTAGAGACTGTAACCTGGTGTTGGACTATAGACTGTAACCTGGTGTTGGACTATAGACTGTAACCTGGTGTTGGACTATAGACAGTAACCTGGTGTTGGACTATGGATAGTAACCTGGTGTTGGACTATAGACTGTAACCTGGTGTTGGACTATAGACAGTAACCTGGTGTTGGACTATAGACAGTAACCTGGTGTTGGACTATAGACAGTAACCTGGTGTTGGACTATAGACAGTAATTGTTACCTGGTGTTGGACTATAGACAGTAACCTGGTGTTGGACTATGGACAGTAACCTGGTGTTGGACTATAGACAGTAACCTGGTGTTGGACTATGGACAGTAACCTGGTGTTGGACTATGGACAGTAACCTGGTGTTGGACTATAGACAGTAACCTGGTGTTGGACTATGGACAGTAACCTGGTGTTGGACTATGGACAGTAACCTGGTGTTGGACTATAGACAGTAATTGTTACCCGGTGTTGGCCTGAGGAGACTGAGAAGGTAACACAGGTATGTATCACATCCTGCCGTGATTGGCTGTCCCATAAGGCGGCGCACAATTGGCCCAGCATCGTCCGAGTTTGGCCCGAGGAGGCCGTCATTGTAAATAAGAAATTGTTCATAACTGACTTGCCCGGTTAAATAAAGGTTAAATAAATACAAATATGTTGTGCATTAATCTACTACCTCAGAATAGGACCAATGCCTGGAGCAGCATATCAGCTGACACGGAGGTTAGACCATATTACCTGGTTAACATACAGCTGGGAGGTAAACACCCAACTACCCCTGCTTTAAAACTAAATGTCAGCATTACTTGCTATCTGCATAGATAAAGACCCTATCAAAGGGTATCAGTAACACTATCAAAGGTTAGGGAATCAATATCAAAACATCAAGGATCAGCTCTTTTTCCTTGATTGATCTGAATGTTTTCTGACAAGAGCAAATTGAAGTGTTTATTGATTTGTATTTGTTTAGTCTATGATGTAAAAATCTGTTACTTCTTAAACTAAGAGACAAACACACATGTGCACTTTGGAGCAACAATGACTACAGTCTTAGAAAAAAGGGTTCCAAAAGGGTTCTTCGGCTGTCATCATAGGAGAACCCTTTTTTGGTTCCAGGTAGAACTCTTTTGGATTCCATGTATAACCCTCTGTGTAAAGGGTTCTACAAAATAATTCGAAAGGGTTCTACCTAAAACCAAAAGGGTTCTACCTGGAACCAAAAGGGTTCTACCTGGAACCAAAAAGGGTTCTGCAGAGGGTTATCCTATGGGGACAGCCATAGAACCGTTTTAGATTCTAGATAGCATATGTTTTTCTAAGAGTGCAACATCTACTATGAAGGTAAGCCCTTGGCCTTAATACAGCCAGCAGGGAAGAGAACCACCAGAACTCCTCTACTACATCTTCAACAGAGAGGTCTGGGTTTGATTATCAACCCATACATTATTATTACTGTAGCAGGAGGACTCCGCTGGGTTTAACTGCACTGGAGAAGAAGACAGATTACATTATGTCTGTGTTCCAAATCACACCCTATTCCCTATGTAGTGCAATACTTTTGACCAGGGCCCTGTAAAGGGAATAGGGCGCCATTAGAGACTCAGCCTGAAGTAAAGACCCGGAGCACAGGCCCTCCTCTAACCCCAGATCTCTTTAAACAGACAGGATGGATTTCTCTGTAGTGGACAGAGAGAGAGAAAGAGAGACATGGACAAAGAGCTGTGTTGTGGACAATACAAACTGTTTCATGTAGGAGACGAGGAGTGTTGAAAAGTGCTGGACTCTCTGACACACTGATTTTCTGATCTGACGTGAGGGATGCATAGACCTCAGTACCGTATTCTCTCTCTGCATCACTCACTCTGCATCACTCTCTCTGCATCACTCTCTGCATCACTCTTTCTGTCTGCATCACTCTCTCTGCATCACTATTTCTGTCTGCATCACTCACTCTGCATCACTCTTTCTGTCTGCATCACTCACTCTGCATCACTCTCTGTCTGCATCACTCTGTCTGTATCACTATTTCTGTCTGCATCACTCTCTCTGCATCACTCTTTCTGTCTGCATCATTCTCTCTGCATCACTCTTTCTGTCTGCATCACTCACTCTGCATCACTCTCTCTGCATCACTCTTTCTGTCTGCATCACTCACTCTGCATCACTCACTCTGCATCACTCATTCTGCATCACTCACTCTGCATCACTCTTTCTGTCTGCATCATTCACTCTGTCTGCATCACTCACTCTGCATCACTCACTCTGCATCACTCTCTCTGCATCACTCTTTCTGTCTGCATCACTCTCTCTGCATCACTCTTCTGTCTGCATCACTCTTCTGTCTGCATCACTCACTCTGCATCACTCACTCTGCATCACTCTCTCTGCATCACTCTTTCTCTCTGCATCACTCACTCTGCATCACTCTCTCTGTCCCCATCACTCTCTGTCTGCATCATTCTCTCTGAATCACTCTCTCTGTATCACTCTCTTTGTATCATTCACTCTGTATCACTCACTGTCTGTTTCTCTCTCTCTGCATCACTCTGTCTGTCTGTATCACTCTCTCTGCATCACTCTGTCTGTCTGTATCACTCTCTCTGTCTGTCACTCTGTCTGTATCACTCTCTCTGCATAACTCTCTCTGTCTGTATCACTCTGTCTGTATCACTCTCTCTGTCTGTATCACTCTGTCTGTCAGTATCATTCTCTCTGCATCACTCTCTCTGCCTGCATCACTCTGTCTGTCTGCATCACCTTGTCTGTCTGCATCACTCACTCTGCATCACTCTCTCTGCATCACTCACTCTGCATCACTCACTCTGCATCACTCTCTCTGCATCACTCACTCGGAATCACTCACTCGGAATCACTCACTCTGCATCACTGTCTCTGAATCACTCTCTCTGCATCACTCTCTCTGCATCACTCTGTCTGTCTGTATCACTCTCTCTGTCTGTATCACTCTCTCTGTCTGTATCACTCTCTCTGTCTGTATCACTCTCTCTGTCTGTATCACTCTTTCTGTATCACTCTGTTTGTATCACTCTCTGTCTGTATCACTCTGTCTGTATCCTCTCTCTGTCTGTCACTCTGTCTGTATCACTCTCTGTCTGTTTCACTCTTTCTGCATCACTCTTTCTGTATCACTCTGTCTGTATCACTCTCTCTCTATATCACTCTCTCTGTATCACTCTGTCTGTCTGTATCACTCTCTCTGTCTGTCATTCTGTCTGTATCACTCTCTCTGTCTGTCACTCTGTCTGTATCACTCTCTCTGTCTGTATCACTCTGTCTGTCTGTATCACTCTCTCTGTCTGTATCACTCTGTCTGTCTGTATCACTCTCTCTGTCTGTATCACTCTGTCTGTATCACTCTCTCTGCATCACTCTCTCTGCATCACTCTCTCTGTCTGTCACTCTGTCTGTATCACTCTCTCTGTCTGTATCACTCTGTCTGTCTGTATCACTCTCTCTGTCTGTATCACTCTGTCTGTATCACTCTCTCTGCATCACTCTCTGTCTGTATCACTCTCTCTGCATCACTCTGTCTGTATCACTCTCTCTCTGTATCACTCTGTCTGTATCCTCTCTCTGTCTGTCACTCTCTCTGCATCACTCTCTCTGTCTGTATCACTCTCTCTGCATCATTCTGTCTGTATCACTCTCTCTGCATCACTCTCTCTGCATCACTCTCTCTGTCTGTCACTCTGTCTGTATCACTCTCTCTGCGTCATTCTGTCTGCATCATTTTCTCTGCATAACTCTGTATCATTCTCTTATTAGTTATTGTCTCAGCTTAATTTCACAGCAGCTGGTTCAAAAGTGTGAAACTGTTGTCAATGTAACATTAGGTGTTAAGGTAACAAGTTATCTCAAGAAAGGCTGAGAAGTAGAGCTGAGGTAACTTTAAGGGTGAGATTACCATGGCAATAAATACCATGGCAATAAATACAATGATTTCCTGTTTCACGACAGTGAAATGAGAAGTAGAGCTGAGGTAACTTTAAGGGTGAGATTACCATGGCAATAAATAGAATGATTTCCTGTTTCACGACAGAGAAATGAGAAGTAGAGCTGAGGTAACTTTAAGGGTGAGATTACCATGGCAATAAATAAAATTATTTCCTGTTTCACGACAGAGAAATGAGAAGTAGAGCTGAGGTAACTTTAAGGGTGAGATTACCATGGCAATAAATAAAATGATTTCCTGTTTCACGACAGAGAAATGAGAAGTAGAGCTGAGGTAACTTTAAGGGTGAGATTACCATGGCAATAAATAAAATGATTTCCTGTTTCACGACAGAGAAATGAGAAGTAGAGCTGAGGTAACTTTAAGGGTGAGATTACCATGGCAATAAATAGAATGATTTCCTGTTTCACGACAGTGAAATGAGAAGTAGAGCTGAGGTAACTTTAAGGGTGAGATTACCATGGCAATAAATAAAATGATTTCCTGTTTCACGACAGTGAAATGAGAAGTAGGCTATGTAGTGTCACGAGCAACTCAATAATCTTCAACAACAGGTAGCGATGATTTGCAACACTAAATGACTTGTCCGCTGTGTTTCCCTGCGGTAGGCCACCTCTGGTGGAATGATTAAAGTGACAGAGACACGATAAAAGCCACATTAATTGGCTGGCGAGGATTACGGAAAAACCAAAACATTGTGTATCGGAAATGCATGCAAACGCAATGAGGCGAACGGCATAACTAAGTTGGGCTAAAAACACTGAAAACATTTACTTTCTCTCATCTTGATGTTGATGTTTGGCCAGAAGAATTATTGCGAAATCAACCCCCCCACCCAAAATTGTCCCTCTCCTCGTCAGGAATCCATAAAAATATTGGATCAACTTGCAGCTCCTGAAAAATATAAACCCAAGGGATCGATATAGCCGCCAGAACGCTCAACTTATAACTTGGTCGAGACGCCAACATGATAATAAATTAGTATTCCCCAAAATCATGCCAAAATATGTCTGTATCATAAGATATGTTGCTAGGTGAAGACAATAGATATTCTTGGAGGACGCATGTTCTCTCTGTCAAATAGCATGTTGGATAGCAACCAAGTTTCAACCATCTGAACACTCTGATTTATAACCAGGGCATAAATGTGTTGCTTTGGATAATGTTTCATATGGTATATGAATGGAAAAACATTTTCTTTAGGGACATAATGTTTTTTTAAAGCATTAAACAGAGCTTGCATTGGCCACAGCCCTGATCTTATACTAACAATGGACCTTCACTGTTTAAATCACGGACCAAATGCACCTTCACTGTTTAAATCACGGACCAAATGCACCTTCACTGTTTAAATCACGAACCAAATGTACCTTCACTGTTTAAATCACAGACCAAATGCACCTTCACTGTTTAAATCACGAACCAAATGTACCTTCACTGTATAAATCACGAACCAAATGTACCTTCACTGTATAAATCATGAACCAAATGTACCTTCACTGTTTAAATCACAGACCAAATGGACCTTCACTGTTTAAATCACAGACCAAATGTACTTTCACTGTATAAATCACGAACCAAATGTACCTTCACTGTATAAATCATGAACCAAATGTACCTTCACTGTTTAAATCACAGACCAAATGCACCTTCACTGTATAAATCACGGACCAAATGCACCTTCACTGTATAAATCATGGACCAAATGCACCTTCACTGTTTAAATCACGAACCAAATGTACCTTCACTGTTTAAATCACAGACCAAATGCACCTTCACTGTATAAATCACGGACCAAATGCACCTTCACTGTATAAATCATGGACCAAATGTACCGTCACTGTTTAAATCACAGACCAAATGCACCTTCACTGTATAAATCACGGACCAAATGCACCTTCACTGTATAAATCATGGACCAAATGCACCTTCACTGTATAAATCACGGACCAAATGTACTTTCACTGTATAAATCACAAACCAAATGTACCTTCACTGTTTAAATCACAGACCAAATGGACCTTCACTGTTTAAATCACAGACCAAATGGAATTTCACTTTTTAAATCATGGACCAAATACCAGTAATCCTACTTACACAAAGATTAGCTCAAGTGTTGTCCCAGGTCACTCAACATATGTTTTATTTAACAGACAGTGGATGGAGAGAGTGGAGAGAGGGAGAAACAGACAGGTAGGATACAACACAATGCTGAAGGGTTTTCCCAGGCCACTCATCTATCATTATCTTATACATTATTTATTTTTTACTTTTTCTTTACCTTTCACCCAAGTCACAAGACATGTATTTCCAGGTCCCAAGTATGCGTGTATCCCAGAGATAACCGCGTATCCCAGAGATAACCGTGTATCCCAGAGATAGCCGTGCATCCCAAAGATAACCGCGTATCCCAGAGATAACCGCGTATCCCAGGGATAACCGCGTATCCCAGAGATAACCGCGTATCCCAGAGATAACCGCGTATCCCAGAGATAACAGTGTATCCCAGAGATAGCCGTGCATCCCAAAGATAACCGTGTATCCCAGAGATAGCCGTGTATCCCAGAGATAGCCGTGTATCCCAGAGATAGCCGTGTATCCCAGAGATAACCATCTATCCCAACCGTGTATTTCAGAGATAACCATCTATCCCAACCGTGTATTTCAGAGATAACCATCTATCCCAACCGTGTATCCCAGAGATAACTGTGTATCCCAGAGATAACCGTGTATCCCAGAGATAACCGTGTATCCCAGAGATAACCGTGTATCCCAGAGATAACCAAACCAATGTCATTACTGACCCAAGAGCTGCTTTGTTAATATGACTGTCAGACGGGTAACTTCATGTTTGGCCTTCAGCTACCTTAATGAAGCCCAGCACCTTAATGTGATGCCTCCTGACATGCTATGCCCCTGCAAATTGGATCAAGGGAATTGCTCACATTCTTCCCGTTTTGCTTCCTACTGTACCTTGCTGGGTGATTGGCCCCATATTGGCCTGGCCTAGCTTGCATCCCAAATGGCACCCTTTACCTACGTAGTGCACTACTTTTGACCAGAGCCCTATGGCTAGTAGTGCACTACATAGGGAATAGGGAGTCAATTGTGATTCAGCCCTAGTAACTTCCACCACACTGGGTCGATATTATTCTTATTTGGTCAACTTTTCTCTGACGACTCAAATGTCATTATTGAATCAAAATGTCCGCCATTACAATGGGGGCTGATAGGGATCTGAGGAGGAGGACGTCACTTAAACCAGTAGTAGTGGTGTTTTAATCCGTTACAATGGGGGCTGATAGGGATCTGAGGAGGAGGACGTCACTTAAACCAGTAGTACTGGTGTTTTAATCCATTACAATGGGTGCTGATAGGGATCTGAGGAGGAGGACGTCACTTAAACCAGTAGTACTGGTGTTTTAATCCGTGATGCAAGCAGGGACATGAAGTGAAGAGACTTGGTAAGGGTTCTGTTGACAGAAGGGACCTCTGTTACTTTCACTGCGGTTTCATAACAGGAAAGACTTTGATATTTGTCCAAAATGGCACCCTATTCCCTTTCTAGTGTACTACTTTTGCCCATACGGTCCTGCTCAAAGTAGTGCACTATATAGGGAATAGTGTTCCATTTGGAACTTACACATTGTCAAATATTTCATGAACTTTCTCTCTTTTTTAACTGACATTTTTTTTCAATACCCCTTACATTTCTACAACTTGTGTTTTTGTTTTTAGAATTAGCAATACTTTGGCTATATCCCAGGAGGTACTTGAAGACTCTCTGAGAGGCTAAAACATCACCACTCTGTTGTTCAGAAATGACTTGTGTTCAGTTACTTTGAGGGGATTGATGGTCCCGAGTGCCGTTTTTAACAGTTTATTCATGTTTTATAAACAGAACGGCCACGTAATTACAGTGTAAATAGATGATGTCATACTATAATACTAGCACTGGAGTGATTACAGTGTAAATAGATGATGTAATACTATCACTGGAGTGATTACAGTGTAAATAGATGATGTCATACTATAATACTAGCACTGGAGTGATTACAGTGTAAATAGATGATGTCATACTATAATACTAGCACTGGAGTGATTACAGTGTAAATAGATGATGTCATACTATAATACTAGCACTGGAGTGATTACAGTGTAAATAGATGATGTCATACTATAATACTAGCACTGGAGTGATTACAGTGTAAATAGATGATGTCATACTATAATACTAGCACTGGAGTAATTACAGTGTAAATAGATGATGTCATACTATAATACTAGCACTGGAGTGATTACAGTGTAAAAAGATGATGTCATACTAACACTGGAGTAATTACAGTGTAAATAGATGATGTCATACTATAATACTATCACTGGAGTAATTACAGTGTAAATAGATGATGTCATACTATAATACTAGCACTGGAGTGATTACAGTGTAAATAGATGATGTCATACTATAATACTAGCACTGGAGTAATTACAGTGTAAATAGATGATGTCATACTATAATACTATCACTGGAGTGATTACAGTGTAAATAGATGATGTCATACTATAATACTATCACTGGAGTGATTACAGTGTAAATAGATGATGTCATACTATAATACTAGCACTGGAGTGATTACAGTGTAAATAGATGATGTCATACTATAATACTAGCACTGGAGTAATTACAGTGTAAATAGATGATGTCATACTATAATACTAGCACTGGAGTGATTACAGTGTAAATAGATGATGTCATACTATAATACTAGCACTGGAGTGATTACAGTGTAAATAGATGATGTCATACTATAATACTAGCACTGGAGTGATTACAGTGTAAATAGATGATGTCATACTATAATACTAGCACTGGAGTAATTACAGTGTAAATAGATGATGTCATACTATAATACTAGCACTGGAGTAATTACAGTGTAAATATATGATGTCATACTATAATACTAGCACTGGAGTAATTACAGTGTAAAAAGATGATGTCATACTATAATACTATCACTGGAGTGATTACAGTGTAAAAAGATGATGTCATACTAACACTGGAGTAATTACAGTGTAAATAGATGATGTCATACTATAATACTATCACTGGAGTGATTACAGTGTAAAAAGATGATGTCATACTATAATACTATCACTGGAGTGATTACAGTGTAAAAGATGATGTCATACTATAACACTATCACTGCAGTGATTACAGTGTAAATAGATGATGTCATACTATAATACTATCACTGGAGTGATTACAGTGTAAAAAGATGATGTCATACTATAATACTATCACTGGAGTGATTACAGTGTAAAAGATGATGTCATACTATAACACTATCACTGGAGTGATTACAGTGTAAATAGATGATGTAATACTATCACTGGAGTGATTACAGTGTAAATAGATGATGTCATACTATAATACTATCACTGGAGTGATTACAGTGTAAATAGATGATGTAATACTATCACTGGAGTGATTACAGTGTAAATAGATGATGTCATACTATAATACTATCACTGGAGTGATTACAGTGTAAATAGATGATGTCATACTATAATACTATCACTGGAGTGATTACAGTGTAAATAGATGATGTAATACTATAATACTATCACTGGAGTGATTACAGTGTAAATAGATGATGTAATACTATCACTGGAGTGATTACAGTGTAAAAGATGATGTCATACTATAACACTATCACTGGAGTGATTACAGTGTAAATAGATGATGTCATACTATAATACTAGCACTGGAGTGATTACAGTGTAAATAGATGATGTCATACTATAATACTAGCACTGGAGTGATTACAGTGTAAATAGATGATGTCATACTATCACTGGAGTGATTACAGTGTAAAAGATGATGTCATACTATAACACTATCACTGGAGTGATTACAGTGTAAATAGATGATGTAATACTATCACTGGAGTGATTACAGTGTAAAAGATGATGTCATACTATAATACTATCACTGGAGTGATTACAGTGTAAATAGATGATGTAATACTATCACTGGAGTGATTACAGTGTAAATAGATGATGTAATACTATCACTGGAGTGATTACAGTGTAAATAGATGATGTAATACTATCACTGGAGTGATTACAGTGTAAATAGATGATATAATACTATAATACTATCACTGAAGTGATTACAGTTTCCCAACGTGTTCTATTGAAGATAGTGAATCTCTGCTGACATCTTTCCATTTATCGTTTACAATAACCTGCAACCAGTGGGTATACACTTCACACACACACACACACACACACACACACACACACACACACACACACACACACACACACACACACAGAGTAATAAGGTTAGGAGGTCGTGACGCCCTCCAGATGAAGGAGCCCTTCCTTGTACACCCTTTTAAGGGGTTTCATGTCAATCCCCCATCTCTGCACAGGAAGCCTATACTCACTGGTGTAAAGTACTTAAGTAAAAAATACTTAAGTTGTTTTTTGGGGTTACTCTAGTTTACTATTTCCTTTTACTTCCCTACATTCCTAAAGAAAATAAAGTACTTTTGATTCTATACATTTTCCCTGACACCCAGAAGTACTGGTTACCTTTGAAAATGCTCAGGCAGGACAGCAATATGGTCCAATCGATGCACCTATCAATACAACGCGTTGTTATGACCTACTGCCTCACTTAAACACAAATACAGCGTGTGGAAATTATGTCTGAGTGTGCCCCTGTCTGTCTGTACATTTTTTTTTTTTAAAGCAAGAACATTGTGCCGTCTGGTGTGTGTGTGAGGTGTGTGTGTGTGTGTGAGGTGTGTGTGTGTGAGGTGTGTGTGTGAGGTGTGTGTGTGAGGTGTGTGTGTGAGGTGTGTGTGTGTGTGTGTGAGGTGTGTGTGTGTGAGGTGTGTGTGTGAGGTGTGTGTGTGTGAGGTGTGTGTGTGAGGTGTGTTTTTTTGAGGTGTGTGTGTGTGTGTGAGGTGTGTGTGTGAGGTGTGTGTGTGAGGTGTGTGTGTGTGTGTGTGTGAGGTGTGTGTGTGAGGTGTGTGTGTGTGAGGTGTGTGTGTGAGGTGTGTGTGTGAGGTGTGTGTGTGTGTGTGTGTGAGGTGTGTGTGTGTGTGTGTGAGGTGTGTGTGTGTGAGGTGTGTGTGTGTGAGGTGTGTGAGGTGTGTGTGTGAGGTGTGTGTGTGTGTGTGTGTGAGGTGTGTGTGTGAGGTGTGTGTTTAAGGAATTTGATGTGTAGCATTTATTATTTACTCAAGAATGAAAATTAAGTATTTTTTTCCACCACTTTACTTACATTTGAGTCATTTTAGCAGACAATCTAATCCAGAGTCACTAACACTAGTGAGTCCATACATTTTAAGACTTTTTTTTTCATTCTGGTCCCCCTGTGGGGATCGAACCCACAACCCTGGCATTGCAAGGGCCATGCTCAACCAATTAAAACCCTTTTGGAAGTACATTTAGAACCAGACACTTTTAGACTTTTACCCGGGTGACTTTCACTTTTACTTAAGTCATTTTCTGTTAAAGGTATCTTTACTTTTACTCAAGTATGACAATTGAGTACTTTTCCCACCCCTGCCTCTACTGTACATCTGTGGACCAGAGCAAGTCAATACATCCCATGTCGTATGTATGGAGTGAGTGAGTCTGAGTCAGAAATGGCCTCCTACTTCCCTATATAACGCACAACATTTGACCAGAGCTCACTGCGGGGGGGCCGTTGTTCAAAAGAGAATATGTTACCATTTAGGACACAGCCAAAGTGAATGTCCTCCAGATGCTACAAGCTATCAGCTTTACCTCATCGTTTACAGACCACATGGCTCCAATCTTCAGACCCCCAAGAGCCAGCAGCTCAGGCAGCTTCCTCTCACCCCCCCCCCCCCCCCCCCCCCCCCCCCAAAAGAAAAGCACATCCCCTCTGATACACCACCGCTTTACGTTAGCTAGCTACCTCCCGCAGCTCAGGGAGCTTCCCCCCCCCACCCCCCACCACATCTCCTCTGATACACCACCGCTTTACGTTAGCTAGCTACCTCCCGCAGCTCCTCGCTCTTTTAACAACAAACTGCCAACAAGACTTCATAAAGGCAAAAGCATGAATAAACATAGGCCTGTTCAGGCCAGGTTGGCTGCATGTGTCAGGGATGTCCATCATAAAGGATTACTACATGTCTTTGGAGTTGTCAGGGATGTCCATCATAAAGGATCACTACCTGTCTTTGGAGTTGTCAGGGATGTCCATCATAAAGGATCACTACCTGTCTTTGGAGTTGTCAGGGATGTCCATCATAAAGGATCACTACCTGTCTTTGGAGTTGTCAGGGATGTCCATCATAAAGGATCACTACCTGTCTTTGGAGTTGTCAGGGATGTCCATCATAAAGGATCACTACCTGTCTTTGGAGTTGTCAGGGATGTCCATCATAAAGGATTACTACCTGTCTTTGGAGTTGTCAGGGATGTCCATCATAAAGGATTACTACATGTCTTTGGAGTTGTCAGGGATGTCCATCATAAAGGATCACTACCTGTCTTTGGAGTTGTCAGGGATGTGTTTCCTAGGTGTTATGGGTCATGTGATCTGGACACATTGGAGTGTAGTGTAGCAGACTGATAGAATCAGTTAGTTGTTTTCAACAGTAAGATTCCAATTGATTTGACACATTTCTGAAACACTCTGCTGTATATAAATAATGTGTTTTTGTTGGTAGCTAATGGTCACAGCATACTTTACAGAAAATACAAAATAAAATACTAAAATGTAGTATGTTACTCCATTTTACTGTTGAACAAGCAGAAGAATAGGCATCCAATGTGAATCTACACTAAGGGAGCCGAGTAGAGAGGTAAGGAGGGTCAGGGCTGGTTCTGGAGTGGTAGTGCTGGGAATTAGAGTAGGCCAGGGCTGGTTCTGGAGTGGTAGTGCTGGGTATTAGAGCAGGGCTGGTTCTGGAGTGGTAGGGCTGGGAATTAAAGCAGGCCAGGGCTGGTACTGGAGTGGTAGTGCTGGGTATTAGAGCAGGGCTGGTTCTGGAGTGGTAGGGCTGGGAATTAAAGCAGGCCAGGGCTGGTACTGGAGTGGTAGTGCTGGGAATTAGAGTAGGCCAGGGCTGGTTCTGGAGTGGTAGTGCTGGGTATTAGAGCAGGGCTGGTTCTGGAGTGGTAGGGCTGGGAATTAAAGCAGGCCAGGGCTGGTACTGGAGTGGTAGTGCTGGGAATTAGAGTAGGCCAGGGCTGGTACTGGAGTGGTAGTGCTGGGAATTAGAGTAGGCCAGGGCTGGTTCTGGAGTGGTAGTGCTGGGTATTAGAGCAGGGCTGGTACTGGAGTGGTAGGGCTGGGAATTAAAGCAGGCCAGGGCTGGTACTGGAGTGGTAGTGCTGGGAATTAGAGTAGGCCAGGGCTGGTACTGGAGTGGTAGTGCTGGGAATTAGAGCAGGCCAGGGCTGGTACTGGAGTGGTAGTGCTGGGTATTAGAGCAGGCCAGGGCTGGTACTGGAGTGGTAGTGCTGGGTATTAGAGCAGGCCAGGGCTGGTACTGGAGTGGTAGTGCTGGGTATTAGAGCAGGTCAGGGCTGGTACTGGAGTGGTAGTGCTGGGTATTAGAGCAGGCCAGGGCTGGTACTGGAGTGGTAGTGCTGGGTATTAGAGCAGGGCTGGTTCTGGAGTGGTAGTGCTGGGAATTAGAGCAGGGCTGGTTCTGGAGTGGTAGAGCTGGGTATTAGAGCAGGTCAGGGCTGGTACTGGAGTGGTAGTGCTGGGTATTAGAGCAGGTCAGGGCTGGTACTGGAGTGGTAGTGCTGGGTATTAGAGCAGGCCAGGGCTGGTACTGGAGTGGTAGTGCTGGGTATTAGAGCAGGTCAGGGCTGGTACTGGAGTGGTAGTGCTGGGTATTAGAGCAGGCCAGGGCTGGTACTGGAGTGGTAGTGCTGGGTATTAGAGCAGGGCTGGTTCTGGAGTGGTAGTGCTGGGAATTAGAGCAGGGCTGGTTCTGGAGTGGTAGAGCTGGGTATTAGAGCAGGTCAGGGCTGGTACTGGAGTGGTAGTGCTGGGTATTAGAGCAGGGCTGGTTCTGGAGTGGTAGAGCTGGGTATTAGAGCAGGGCTGGTTCTGGAGTGGTAGGGCTGGGAATTAGAGTAGGCCAGGGCTGGTACTGGAGTGGTAGTGCTGGGTATTAGAGCAGGGCTGGTTCTGGAGTGGTAGGGCTGGGAATTAGAGTAGGCCAGGGCTGGTACTGGAGTGGTAGTGCTGGGTATTAGAGCAGGGCTGGTTCTGGAGTGGTAGGGCTGGGAATTAAAGCAGGCCAGGGCTGGTACTGGAGTGGTAGTGCTGGGAATTAGAGTAGGCCAGGGCTGGTACTGGAGTGGTAGTGCTGGGAATTAGAGCAGGCCAGGGCTGGTACTGGAGTGGTAGAGCTGGGTATTAGAGCAGGGCTGGTTCTGGAGTGGTAGTGCTGGGTATTAGAGCAGGGCTGGTTCTGGAGTGGTAGTGCTGGGTATTAGAGCAGGCCAGGGCTGGTTCTGGAGTGGTAGAGCTGGGTATTAGAGCAGGCCAGGGCTGGTTCTGGAGTGGTAGTGCTGGGAATTAGAGTAGGCCAGGGCTGGTTCTAGAGTGGTAGAGCTGGGTATTAGAGCAGGGCTGGTTCTGGAGTGGTAGTGCTGGGTATTAGAGCAGGTCAGGGCTGGTACTGGAGTGGTAGTGCTGGGTATTAGAGTAGGCCAGGGCTGGTTCTGGAGTGGTAGAGCTGGGTATTAGAGCAGGGCTGGTTCTGGAGTGGTAGTGCTGGGAATTAGAGAGGGGTAGAACTGGTGCTGGGTAACAGGGGCGGTTCCTTGGGGGGGTCCACCCAGGTTTGGGGGGACAGAGACCTAGGGGGACAGAGACCTAGGGGGACAGAGACCTCGGGGGACAGAGACCTCGGGGGACAGAGACCTCGGGGGACAGAGACCTAGGGGGACAGAGACCTAGGGAGACAGAGACCTAGGGGGACAGAGACCTAGGGGGACAGAGACCTAGGGGGACAGAGACCTAGGGGGACAGAGACCTAGGGGGATAGAACGTCCTGCCATGACGGGACTCCCGGCTCGATGGACTTGTCAGTTGGTTATTGTAACCGCTGCAACCCTTGGTGAGATCAGATCACACAGTGGAGAGATGTTTGGAATCCAGAGCCCCCCCCCCCATGTCCCTGACGTATATACTAACCACCATAGACTACGGTGGCATTGGTTCTTCTGTCATAGACTACGGTGGCATTGGTTCTTCTGTCATAGACTACGGTGGCATTGGTTCTTCTGTCATAGACTACGGTGGCATTGGTTCTTCTGTCATTTTTTCCCCAAGTAAGATTCATGTCTGAGACCACCCAGAGACGATAGGATAGGAACAGAAAGACATGGCTTTAATCTCGGTCAGACAGTCATACATGGGGAATTCTATGTCTAAGCGGGAGTGAAATTCAAGAGCTATGAGTTGTAGTTGCTCCTTCCTGTCTGATGTTTATAAAGATGTCTTCTCCATCCAGACAACCAAAGATAAGCTTATCTACATGGAAATTAGTAATAAAAAGTGTATTTTTGGTTTCATAAGGAATTATAATTTCTCTCGTATGACCTTGTCTCATAGACAGTGTTACTCAACATGGCCTCTTTACCCAGACACCCCAGATAAACTGATCTGCATGAAAACCAGTAACAACAGGAAGCATTTCCTTGGATGTGCTGTTAATGTTCTGCTGACGTGCTGCTGACGTCTGTTACGTAACGATCCCCTCCTTTCTGCCTCAGTCCCAAATGAAACCCTATTCCCCACACAGTGCACTAGTTTCAAGGACTCTGGTCAAAAGTAGTGCACTGTGTAGGGAATAGGGTGCCATTTGGGATGCAAACATGGTGCCCTGGCTCCTGGGTGTCAGCAGGCAGCACCAGCCGGTTGGGATTGCACACATTACAGGAAGTCTCCGTTATGCCGCCCTAGAAGGTCAAAGGTCAGTTTACGTTGCTGACGTACAGAGGAGCTGTGTTATCTGACATAAACCACAGCAATAATCATTGGCGTCTGTTTCAGTCCACTCTGTTAGATAACCCTTGCCTCTCTCACTCAGACAGCCAGGCAATCGGCTGGACACTGATGGTGATGATGGTCAGTCCTGATGCATACTGTATGGAGAGGGATGGGATATCCGTCCTTAAATAAAGAAATAACCAATCTCTGTTAGAAGGCCCTGGTCTACTGCATCCATATTAGGAACTCCTTCAGTGGTCAGACCAAACTCCCTCAGTGGTCAGACCAAACTCCCTCAGTGGTCAGACCGAACTCCCTCAATGGTCCGACCGAACTTTCTCAGTGGTCAGACCAAACTCCTCCAGTTGTCAGACCAAACTCCCTCAGTGGTCAGACCAAACTCCCTCAGTGGTCAGACCAAACCCCCTCAGTGGTCAGTCCAAACTCCTTCAGTGGTCAGACCGAACTCCCTCAGTGGTCAGACCAAACTCCTTCAGTGGTCAGACCAAACTCCTTCAGTGGTCCGACCGAACTCCCTCAGTGGTCAGACCAAACTCCCTCAGTGGTCCGACCGAACTCCCTCAGTGGTCAGACCAAACTCCCTCAGTGGTCAGACCAAAATCCCTCAGTGGTCAGACCAAACTCCCTCAGTGGTCAGACCAAAATCCTTCAGTGGTCAGACCAAACTCCCTCAGTGGTCAGACCAAACTCCTTCAGTGGTCAGACCAAACTCCCTCAGTGGTCAGACCAAACTCCTTCAGTGGTCAGACCAAACTCCCTCAGTGGTCAGACCAAACTCCCTCAGTGGTCAGACCAAACTCCTTCAGTGGTCAGACCGAACTCCCTCAGTGGTCAGACCAAACTCCCTCAGTGGTCAGACCGAACTCCCTCAGTGGTCAGACCAAACTCCCTCAGTGGTCAGACCAAACTCCCTCAGTGGTCAGACCGAACTCCCTCAGTGGTCAGACCAAACTCCCTCAGTGGTCAGACCGAACTCCCTCAGTGGTCAGACCAAACTCCCTCAGTGGTCAGACCAAACTCCCTCAGTGGTCAGACCAAACTCCCTCAGTGGTCCGACCAAACTCCCTCAGTGGTCAGACCCAATTCCCTCAGTGGTCCGACCAAACTCCCTCAGTGGTCAGACCAAATTCCCTCAGTGGTCAGACCAAACTCCCTCAGTGGTCAGACCAAACTCCCTCAGTGGTCAGACCAAACTCCCTCAGTGGTCAGACCGAACTCCCTCAGTGGTCAGACCAAAACGTCAACTGACAACAGAGGGATTTAAAGAGATAAAAATAAAGCAGATGTGCATCAATCTGTTTTTTATTTTCTTTGAAACACACCAAGAGCCATGGAGGCACAATTTCCCTGTATTATTCCAACCTCAAAGTGTTGAAATATACACTGTGGACAGTTTATTAGGTACACTAGTACTGGGTCAGACCCCCTCTTTGCCTCCAGAACAGCCTGAATTCTTTAGTACTCGGAAACGTTGCTCAATTGATATCAAGGAACCTAACGTGTGCCAGAAAAACATTGACACCAGGCAGGATGGAGCCATGTACTCATGCTGCTTTCTGCCATAAGCATGACTCAACAGGAACCTGGATTCGTCAGACCAAGCAATGTTTTTCCACTCCCCAATTGTCCAGTGTTTGTGATTTCGTCCCCACTGAAGCCTCTTCTTCTTGGTCTAAGCTGATAGGAGTGGAACCTGGTGTGATCTCGTGCCCACTGAAGCCTCTTCTTCTTGGTCTAAGCTGATAGGAGTGGAACCTGGTGTGATCTCGTGCCCACTGAAGCCTCTTCTTCTTGGTCTAAGCTGATAGGAGTGGAACCTGGTGTGATCTTGTGCCCACTGAAGCCTCTTCTTCTTGGTCTAAGCTGATAGGAGTGGAACCTGGTGTGATCTCGTGCCCACTGAAGCCTCTTCTTCTTGGTCTAAGCTGATAGGAGTGGAACCTGGTGTGATCTCGTGCCCACTGAAGGCTCTTCTTCTTGGTCTAAGCTGATAGGAGTGGAACCTGGTGTGATCTCGTGCCCACTGAAGCCTCTTCTTCTTGGTCTAAGCTGATAGGAGTGGAACCTGGTGTGATCTCGTGCCCACTGAAGCCTCTTCTTCTTGGTCTAAGCTGATAGGAGTGGAACCTGGTGTGATCTCGTGCCCACTGAAGCCTCTTCTTCTTGGTCTAAGCTGATAGGAGTGGAACCTGGTGTGATCTCGTGCCCACTGAAGCCTCTTCTTCTTGGTCTAAGCTGATAGGAGTGGAACCTGGTGTGATCTCGTGCCCACTGAAGCCTCTTCTTCTTGGTCTAAGCTGATAGGAGTGGAACCTGGTGTGATCTCGTGCCCACTGAAGCCTCTTCTTCTTGGTCTAAGCTGATAGGAGTGGAACCTGGTTTGATCTCGTGCCCACTGAAGCCTCTTCTTCTTGGTCTAAGCTGATAGGAGTGGAACCTGGTGTGATCTCGTGCCCACTGAAGCCTCTTCTTCTTGGTCTAAGCTGATAGGAGTGGAACCTGGTGTGATCTCGTGCCCACTGAAGCCTCTTCTTCTTGGTCTAAGCTGATAGGAGTGGAACCTGGTTTGATCTCGTGCCCACTGAAGCCTCTTCTTCTTGGTCTAAGCTGATAGGAGTGGAACCTGGTGGGATCTTTCACAAACTGCAGTCGGCGAAACACAACTCCCCTCAACAAAACAGAGAAAGG
The DNA here is from genome assembly GCF_002021735.2 of Oncorhynchus kisutch. NCBI lineage: Eukaryota > Metazoa > Chordata > Actinopteri > Salmoniformes > Salmonidae > Oncorhynchus > Oncorhynchus kisutch. Next base: position 148,972 of record NW_022265758.1, on the reverse strand, counting down.
ATTTTATTCATCAGACACATACAGATGTAGAATCTTAATTTGAGCCAGGCAATTTTGAGCAACAGGCAATGTGAATTATTATGTGGATTATGATTCATGGACATTATATGTAGGGGTTGATATATTTTTCATTAGGGTAAATCAAGTCTGATATATCAAAGTGGAAATGACAAACTTTCAAAGCATTTTTAAAACTCAAATACCCTACAAGTCTACAGTTCCTCCTTCCCAGGTGGTGCAGAGGATAACAGACATGGCTTGGAAACCAACCATTGCAAATTCAAACCCCACATGTGCAGATTGTCAACATATAAAGTCTTTTTCTTTTTAAATATGGTTGTGTTGTTGATTAAATGCTGTTCACATGTACAATAGAGCGACAGCCTAGCAGTTAAGAGCGTTGGGCCAGGAACTGAAACATTACTGGTTTGAATCCCTGAGCCAACTAGGTGAAAAATAGGCCCTTTGAGCAAGGCACTTCACCCTGATGCCGTGGATGTCGATTAAGGCAGCCCCCTCCACCTCTCTGATTCAGAGGGGTTGGGTTAAATGTGGAAGACCCATTTCAGTTGAATTCATTCAGTTGGACAACTGACTAGGTGTCCCCTTTCACATACTATTTCCAAACGATTCAGCCATCCATTCAGATGCTACTGTGGTAGTATAAATGATTTGTTCAGATGCTACTGTGGTAGTATAAATGATTTGTTCAGATGGTACTGTGGTAGTATAAATGATTTGTTCAGATGCTACTGTGGTGTTTGGCCGACAGACAGGGGTGGGCTGGGACTGTAGACGAGCTGGTGCTAGGGATGTATGGGAACAGCAGAGAGAGGTTGTCACTGCCAGCAGAGATGGAGGAGGAGATGGAAGGATACCAGAAGGAGGAGGAGATGGAGGTCTACCAGCGATTCACCTGACAGGTGTGCACCAGATGATCCTTATCACCTCCTCTCTCTCTCTCTGATCAATAACCTGACACCACTCAGCTCGGATGTCCACGGGCTGGGGCAGGAGGGGGCAGGGGGCAGGGAGGATGTCCTGGCGCAGGAGGGGGCAGGGATCATGGAGGATGTCCTGGGGCAGGAGGGGGCAGGAGGATGTCCTGGGGCAGGAGGGGGCAGGGAGCATGGAGGATGTCCTGGGGCAGGAGGGGGCATGGAGGATGTCCTGGGGCAGGAGGGGGCAGGGAGGATGTCCTGAGGCAGGAGGGGGCAGGGAGCATGGAGGATGTCCCCGGGCTGGGGCAGGGAGCATGGAGGATGTCCTGGGGCAGGAGGGGGCAGGGAGGATGTCCTGGGGCAGGAGGGAGCAGGGAGGATCTCCTGGGACAGGAGGGGGCAGGGAGCAGGAAGGATGTTTTGGGACAGGAGGGGGCAAGGAGGATCTCCTGGGACAGGAGGGGGCATGGAGGATATCCTGGGACAGGAGGGGGCATGGAGGATCTCCTGGGACAGGAGGGGGCATGGAGGATCTCCTGGGACAGGAGGGGGCATGGAGGATATCCTGGGACAGGAGGGGGCAGGGAGGATCTCCTGGGACAGGAGGGGGAATGGAGGATCTCCTGGGACAGGAGGGGGCAGGGAGGATATCCTGGGACAGGAGGGGGCATGGAGGATCTCCTGGGACAGGAGGGGGCAGGGAGGATATCCTGGGACAGGAGGGGGCATGGAGCAGGAAGGACGTTGTGGGACAGGAAGGATGTCGTGGGGACAGGAGGGGAAAATAATGAAATAAAACATTTCCATAAGTATACAGACCCTTTACTTAGTACGTTGTTGAAGCACCTTTGGCAGCAATTACAGACTCCAGTCTTCTTGGGTATGACGCTACAAGCTTGGCACACCTGTATTTGGGGAGTTTCTCCAATTCAGGTTTGATGGGGAGTGTCGCTGCACAGCTACCCAGCTTTGTGTAAAACAGACAGTGACCCCTACACTACAGATGGCTGGTTTTACTAAAGGAGAAGTCAGTTTACCCCAGTAGACCCCTACACTACAGATGGCTGGTTTTACTAAAGGATAAGTCAGTTTACCCCAGTAGACCCCTATACTACAGATGGCTGGTTTTACTAAAGGAGAAGTCAGTTTACCCCAGTAGACCCCTACACTACAGATGGCTGGTTTTACTAAAGGAGAAGTCAGTTTACCCCAGTAGACCCCTACACTACAGATAGCTGGTTTTACTAAAGGAGAAGTCAGTTTACCCCAGTAGACCCCTACACTACAGATGGCTGGTTTTACTAAAGGAGAAGTCAGTTTACCCCAGTAGACCCCTACACTACAGATGGCTGGTTTTACTAAAGGAGAAGTCAGTTTACCCCAGTAAACCCCTACACTACAGATGGCTGGTTTTACTAAAGGAGAAGTCAGTTTACCCCAGTAGACCCCTACACTACAGATGGCTGGTTTTACTAAAGGAGAAGTCAGTTTACCCCAGTAGACCCCTACACTACAGATGGCTGGGTTTACTAAAGGACAAGTCAGTTTACCCCAGTAGACCCCTACACTACAGATGGCTGGTTTTACTAAAGGCGAAGTCAGTTTACCCCAGTAGACTCCTACACTACAGATGGCTGGTTTTACTAAAGGCGAAGTCAGTTTACCCCAGTAGACTCCTACACTACAGATGGCTGGTTTTACTAAAGGAGAAGTCAGTTTACCCCAGTAGACCCCTACACTACAGATGGCTGGTTTTACTAAAGGAGAAGTCAGTTTACCCCAGTAGACCCCTACACTACAGATGGCTGGTTTTACTAAAGGAGAAGTCAGTTTACCCCAGTAGACTCCTACACTACAGATGGCTGGTTTTACTAAAGGAGAAGTCAGTTTACCCCAGTAGACTCCTACACTACAGATGGCTGGTTTTACTAAAGGAGAAGTCAGTTTACCCCAGTAGACCCCTACACTACAGATGGCTGGTTTTACTAAAGGTTCTAACAAGACTAGTTAGCAAACGGTCCCTTGGATTTACAGCGCAGTGAAAAAGTATTTGGCACCTTTCTGGTTTTCTGTATTTTTTTTCAACCAAAACCTAATATTATACAAAGGGGTTCTGAGTTTACAAAGAGCAAAACAAATTGGTACAACATGGGTCCCATTATGCCTGGCGAAAACCAAACACTGCATTCTACAGTAAGAACGGTCAAGCATGATGGCGGTCGTGTGATGGTTTGGGGTCAAGCATGATGGCGGTCGTGTGATGGTTTGGGGTCAAGCATGGTGGTGGTCGTGTGATGGTTTGGGGTCAAGCATGGTGGCGGTCGTGTGATGGTTTGGGGTCAAGCATGGTGGTGGTCGTGTGATGGTTTGGGGTTAAGCATGGTGGTGGTCGTGTGATGGTTTGGGGTTAAGCATGGTGGTGGTCGTGTGATGGTTTGGGGTTAAGCATGGTGGTGGTCGTGTGATGGTTTGGGGTCAAGCATGATGGTGGTCGTGTGATGGTTTGGGGTTAAGCATGGTGGCGGTCGTGTGATGGTTTGGGGTTAAGCATGGTGGTGGTCGTGTGATGGTTTGGGGTTAAGCATGGTGGTGGTCGTGTGATGGTTTGGGGTCAAGCATGGTGGCGGTCGTGTGATGGTTTGGGGTTAAGCATGGTGGCGGTCGTGTGATGGTTTGGGGTTAAGCATGGTGGTGGTCGTGTGATGGTTTGGGGTTAAGCATGGTGGTGGTCGTGTGATGGTTTGGGGTTAAGCATGGTGGTGGTCGTGTGATGGTTTGGGGTCAAGCATGATGGCGGTCGTGTGATGGTTTGGGGGTTAAGCATGGTGGCGGTCGTGTGATGGTTTGGGGTTAAGCATGGTGGTGGTCGTGTGATGGTTTGGGGTCAAGCATGATGGCGGTCGTGTGATGGTTTGGGGTTAAGCATGGTGGCGGTCGTGTGATGGTTTGGGGTTAAGCATGGTGGTGGTCGTGTGATGGTTTGGGGTCAAGCATGATGGCGGTCGTGTGATGGTTTGGGGTCAAGCATGGTGGTGGTCGTGTGATGGTTTGGGGTTAAGCATGGTGGTGGTCGTGTGATGGTTTGGGGTTAAGCATGGTGGTGGTCGTGTGATGGTTTGGGGTTAAGCATGGTGGTGGTCGTGTGATGGTTTGGGGTCAAGCATGGTGGTGGTCGTGTGATGGTTTGGGGTTAAGCATGGTGGTGGTCGTGTGATGGTTTGGGGTTAAGCATGGTGGTGGTCGTGTGATGGTTTGGGGGTTAAGCATGGTGGTGGTCGTGTGATGGTTTGGGGTCAAGCATGGTGGTGGTCGTGTGATGGTTTGGGGTCAAGCATGGTGGTGGTCGTGTGATGGTTTGGGGTTAAGCATGGTGGTGGTCGTGTGATGGTTTGGGGTTAAGCATGGTGGTGGTCGTGTGATGGTTTGGGGTTAAGCATGGTGGTGGTCGTGTGATGGTTTGGGGTTAAGCATGGTGGTGGTCGTGTGATGGTTTGGGGTTAAGCATGGTGGCGGTCGTGTGATGGTTTGGGGTTAAGCATGGTGGTGGTCGTGTGATGGTTTGGGGTCAAGCATGATGGCGGTCGTGTGATGGTTTGGGGTTAAGCATGGTGGCGGTCGTGTGATGGTTTGGGGTTAAGCATGGTGGTGGTCGTGTGATGGTTTGGGGTTAAGCATGGTGGTGGTCGTGTGATGGTTTGGGGTCAAGCATGGTGGCGGTCGTGTGATGGTTTGGGGTTAAGCATGGTGGCGGTCGTGTGATGGTTTGGGGTTAAGCATGGTGGTGGTCGTGTGATGGTTTGGGGTTAAGCATGGTGGTGGTCGTGTGATGGTTTGGGGTTAAGCATGGTGGTGGTCGTGTGATGGTTTGGGGTCAAGCATGATGGCGGTCGTGTGATGGTTTGGGGTTAAGCATGGTGGCGGTCGTGTGATGGTTTGGGGTTAAGCATGGTGGTGGTCGTGTGATGGTTTGGGGTTAAGCATGGTGGTGGTCGTGTGATGGTTTGGGGTCAAGCATGGTGGCGGTCGTGTGATGGTTTGGGGTTAAGCATGGTGGCGGTCGTGTGATGGTTTGGGGTTAAGCATGGTGGTGGTCGTGTGATGGTTTGGGGAGGCTTTGCTTCCTCAGGACCTGGATGACTTGCCTTAATAGAAGGGACCATGAATTCTGCTCTGTATCAGAGAATTCTACAGGAGAATGACAAGCCAATCGTCTGTGAGCTGAAGCAAGACAATGATCTAAAACACACAATCAAGTCTACATGAAAAGAACCCTGCAGAGCAGACTGTGGCGACACACACTAAGGGAAAGTCCACGGCCAAAGTCCTCTTCCTCCTCTCACTCCTAAACCACTAAAGTACTGTTTGAGGTCTGGCTTGGAGGTCTAACTACTTCCTCTCAGTGACTTATTCTATGGTGCCATAAAACATGTCCTGTTCTGAACCAAACAGACACAGTCCTGGTGGGTAGAGAGACCACTAAAAGGAGTGTTCTGAACCACAGACACAGACACAGTCCTGGTGGGTAGAGAGAGACCACTAAAAGGAGTGTTCTGAACCACAGACACAGTCCTGGTGGGTAGAGAGACCACTAAAAGGAGTGTTCTGAACCACAGACACAGACACAGTCCTGGTGGGTAGAGAGAGACCACTAAAAGGAGTGTTCTGAACCACAGACACAGTCCTGGTGGGTAGAGAGACCACTAAAAGGAATGTTCTGAACCACAGACACAGTCCTGGTGGGTAGAGAGAGGCCACTAAAAGGAATGTTCTGAACCACAGACACAGTCCTGGTGGGTAGAGAGAGACCACTAAAAGGAGTGTTCTGAACCACAGACACAGTCCTGGTGGGTAGAGAGAGACCACTAAAAGGAGTGTTCTGAACCACAGACACAGTCCTGGTGGGTAGAGAGACCACTAAAAGGAGTGTTCTGAACAACAGACACAGTCCTGGTGGGTAGAGAGAGACCACTAAAAGGAGTGTTCTGAACCACAGACACAGTCCTGGTGGGTAGAGAGAGACCACTAAAAGGAGTGTTCTGAACCACACAGACACAGTCCTGGTGGGTAGAGAGAGACCACTAAAAGGAGTGTTCTGAACAACAGACACAGTCCTGGTGGGTAGAGAGAGACCACTAAAAGGAGTGTTCTGAACAACGGACACAGTCCTGGTGGGTAGAGAGACCACTAAAAGGAGTGTTCTGAACCACAGACACAGTCCTGGTGGGTAGAGAAAGACCACTAAAAGGAGTGTTCTGAACCAAAGACACAGTCCTGGTGGGTAGAGAGAGACCACTAAAAGGAGTGTTCTGAACCACAGACAGTCCTGGTGGGTAGAGAGAGACCACTAAAAGGAGTGTTCTGAACAACAGACACAGTCCTGGTGGGTAGAGAGAGACCACTAAAAGGAATGTTCCATCTATACAGTACCATCTATACAGCACCATCTATACAGTACCATCTATACAGTACCATCTATACAGCACCATCTATACAGCACCATCTATACAGTACCATCTATACAGCACCATCTATACAGTACCATCTATACAGCACCATCTATACAGTACCATCTATACAGCACCATCTATACAGTACCATCTATACAGTACCATCTATACAGTACCATCTATACAGCACCATCTATACAGCACCATCTATACAGCACCATCTATACAGTACCATCTATACAGCACCATCTATACAGTACCATCTATACAGTACCATCTATACAGTACCACCTATACAGTACCATCTATACAGTACCATCTATACAACACCATCTATACAGTACCAGTACAGTACCATCTATACAGTACCATCTATACAGTACCATCTATACAGCACCATCTATACAGTACCAGTACCATCTATACAGTACCATCTATACAGTACCATCTATACAGTACCATCTATACAGTACCAGTACCATCTATACAGTACCATCTATACAGTACCATCTATACAGTACCAGTACCATCTATACAGTACCATCTATACAGTACCACCTATACAGTACCATCTATACAGTACCAGTACCATCTATACAGTACCAGTACCATCTATACAGTACCATCTATACAGTACCATATATACAGTACCATCTATACAGTACCATCTATACAGTACCATCTATACAGTACCATCTATACAGCACCATCTATACAGTACCATCTATACAGTACCATCTATACAACACCATCTATACAGTACCATCTATACAGTACCAGTACCATCTATACAGTACCATCTATACAGTACCATCTATACAGTACCATCTATACAGTACCACCTATACAGTACCATCTATACAGTACCATCTATACAGTACCATCTACACAGTACCAGTACAGTACCATCTAAACAGTACCATCTATACAGCACCATCTATACAGTACCATCTATACAGTACCAGTACAGTACCATCTATACAGTACCATCTATACAGTACCAGTACAGTACCATCTATAGAGTACCAGTACAGTACCATCTATACAGCACCATCTATACAGTACCATCTATACAGTACCATCTATACAGTAGCATCTATACAGCACCATCTATACAGTACCATCTATACAGTACCATCTATACAGTACCATTTATACAGCACCATCTATACAGCACCATCTATACAGTACCATCTATACAGTACCATCTATACAGCACAATCTATACAGTACCATCTATACAGCACCATCTATACAGCACCATCTATACAGCACCATCTATACAGTACCATCTATACAGTACCATCTATACAGTACCATCTATACAGTACCATCTATACAGCACCATCTATACAGTACCATCTATACAGTACCATCTATACAGCACCACCTATACAGTACCATCTATACAGTACCATCTATACAGCACCATCTATACAGTACCATCTATACAGTACCATCTATACAGCACCACCTATACAGTACCATCTATACAGTACCATCTATACAGTACCATCTATACAGCACCATCTATACAGTACCATCTATACAGTACCATCTATACAGTACCATCTATACAACACCATCTATACAGTACCATCTATACAGTACCATCTATACAGTACCACCTATACAGTACCATCTATACAGTACCATCTATACAGTACCATCTACACAGTACCAGTACAGTACCATCTATAAAGTACCATCTATACAGCACCATCTATACAGTACCATCTATACAGTACCATCTATACAGTACCACCTATACAGTACCATCTATACAGTACCATCTATACAGTACCATCTACACAGTACCAGTACAGTACCATCTAAACAGTACCATCTATACAGCACCATCTATACAGTACCATCTATACAGTACCAGTACAGTACCATCTATACAGTACCATCTATACAGTACCATCTATACAGCACCATCTATACAGTACCAGTACAGTACCATCTATACAGTACCATCTATACAGTACCATCTATACAGCACCATCTATACAGTACCATCTATACAGTACCATCTATACAGCACCATCTATACAGTACCAGCTATACAGTACCATCTATACAGTACCATCTATACAGTACCATCTATACAGCACCATCTATACAGCACCATCTATACAGTACCATCTATACAGTACCATCTATACAGTACCATCTATACAGCACCATCTATACAGCACCATCTATACAGTACCATCTATACAGTACCATCTAGGCGTACTGCTAGGCGACCTAAACTGGAACATGCTTAACACCCCAGCCATCCTACAATCTAAACTTGATGCCCTCAATCTCACACAAATTATCAATGAACCTACCAGGTACCTCCCCAAAGCCTTAAACACGGGCACCCTCATAGATATCATCCTAACCAACTTCCCCTCTAAATACACCTCTGCTGTCTTCAACCAAGATCTCAGCGATCACTGCCTCATTGCCTGCATCCGTAATGGGTCAGCGGTCAAACGACCTCCACTCATCACTGTAAAACGCTCCCTGAAACACTTCTGCGAGCAGGCCTTTCTAATCGACCTGGCCGGGGTATCCTGGAAGGATATTGATCTCATCCCGTCAGTAGAGGATGCCTGGATATTTTTTTTTAAATGCCTTCCTAACCATCTTAAATAAACATGCCCCATTCAAGAAATGTAGAACCAGGAACAGATATAGCCCTTGGTTCTCCCCAGACCTGACTGCCCTTAACCAACACAAAAACATCCTATGGCGTTCTGCATTAGCTTCGAACAGCCCCCGTGATATGCAGCTGTTCAGGGAAGCTAGAAACCATTATACACAGGCAGTTAGAAAAGCCAAGGCTAGCTTTTTCAAGCAGAAATTTGCTTCCTGCAACACTAACTCAAAAAAGTTCTGGGACACTGTAAAGTCCATGGAGAATAAGAACACCTCCTCCCAGCTGCCCACTGCACTGAAGATAGGAAACACTGTCACCACTGATAAATCCACCATAATTGAGAATTTCAATAAGCATTTTTCTACGGCTGGCCATGCTTTCCACCTGGCTACTCCTACCCCGGACAACAGCACTGCACCCCCAACAGCAACTCGCCCAAGCCTTCCCCATTTCTCCTTCTCCCAAATCCATTCAGCTGATGTTCTGAAAGAGCTGCAAAATCTGGACCCCTACAAATCAGCCGGGCTAGACAATCTGGACCCTTTCTTTCTAAAATTATCTGCCGAAATTGTTGCCACCCCTATTACTAGCCTGTTCAACCTCTCTTTCGTGTCGTCTGAGATTCCCAAAGATTGGAAAGCAGCTGCAGTCATCCCCCTCTTCAAAGGGGGGGACACTCTTGACCCAAACTGCTACAGACCTATATCTATCCTACCGTGCCTTTCTAAGGTCTTCGAAAGCCAAGTCAACAAACAGATTACCGACCATTTCGAATCTCACCATACCTTCTCTGCTATGCAATCTGGTTTCAGAGCTGGTCATGGGTGCACCTCAGCCACGCTCAAGGTCCTAAACGATATCTTAACCGCCATCGATAAGAAACATTACTGTGCAGCCGTATTCATTGATCTGGCCAAGGCTTTCGACTCTGTCAATCACCATATCCTCATCGGCAGACTCGACACTCTTGGTTTCTCAAATGATTGCCTCGCCTGGTTCACCAACTACTTCTCTGATAGAGTTCAGTGTGTCAAATCGGAGGGTCTGCTGTCCGGACCTCTGGCAGTCTCTATGGGGGTGCCACAGGGTTCAATTCTTGGACCGACTCTCTTCTCTGTATACATCAATGACTCTCTTCTCTGTATACATCATCTTGCTGCTGGTGAGTCCCTGATCCACCTCTACGCAGACGACACCATTCTGTATACTTCCGGCCCTTCTTTGGACACTGTGTTAACAACCCTCCAGGCAAGCTTCAATGCCATACAACTCTCCTTCCGTGGCCTCCAATTGCTCTTAAATACAAGTAAAACTAAATGCATGCTCTTCAACCGATCGCTACCTGCACCTACCCGCCTGTCCAACATCACTACTCTGGACGGCTCTGACTTAGAATACGTGGACAACTACAAATACTTAGGTGTCTGGTTAGACTGTAAACTCTCCTTCCAGACCCATATCAAACATCTCCAATCCAAAGTTAAATCTAGAATTGGCTTCCTATTTCGCAACAAAGCATCCTTCACTCATGCTGCCAAACATACCCTTGTAAAACTGACCATCCTACCAATCCTCGACTTTGGCGATGTCATTTACAAAATAGCCTCCAATACCCTACTCAACAAATTGGATGCAGTCTATCACAGTGCAATCCGTTTTATCACCAAAGCCCCATATACTACCCACCATTGCGACCTGTACGCTCTCGTTGGCTGGCCCTCGCTTCATACTCGTCGCCAAACCCACTGGCTCCATGTCATCTACAAGACCCTGCTAGGTAAAGTCCCCCCTTATCTCAGCTCGCTGGTCACCATAGCATCTCCCACCTGTAGCACACGCTCCAGCAGGTATATCTCTCTAGTCACCCCCAGAACCAATTCTTTCTTTGGCCGCCTCTCCTTCCAGTTCTCTGCTGCCAATGACTGGAACGAACTACAAAAATCTCTGAAACTGGAAACACTTATCTCCCTCACTAGCTTTAAGCACCAACTGTCAGAGCAGCTCACAGATTACTGCACCTGTACATAGACCACCTATAATTTAGCCCAAACAACTACCTCTTTCCCAACTGTATTTAATTTTTATTTATTTATTTATTTTGCTCCTTTGCACCCCATTATTTTTATTTCTACTTTGCACATTCTTCCATTGCAAAACTACCATTCCAGTATTTTACTTGCTATATTGTATTTACTTTGCCATCATGGCCTTTTTTGCCTTTACCTCCCTTCTCACCTCATTTGCTCACATTGTATATAGACTTGTTTATACTGCATTATTGACTGTATGTTTGTTTTTACTCCATGTGTAACTCTGTGTCGTTTTATCTGTCGAACTGCTTTGCTTTATCTTGGCCAGGTCACAATTGTAAATGAGAACTTGTTCTCAACTTGCCTACCTGGTTAAATAAAGGTGAAATAAATAAATAAATAAAATAAACAGTACCATCTATACAGTACCATCTATACAGTACCATCTATACAGTACCATCTATACAGCACCATCTATACAGTACCACCTATACAGCACCATCTATACAGTACCATCTATACAGTACCATCTATACAGCACCATCTATACAGTACCATCTATACAGCACCATCTATACAGTACCACCTATACAGCACCATCTATACAGTACCACCTATACAGTACCATCTATACAACACCATCTATACAGTACCATCTATACAGTACCACCTATACAGTACCATCTATACAGTACCATCTATACAGTACCATCTATACAGTACCATCTATACAGCACCATCTATACAGTACCATCTATACAGTACCATCTATACAGTACCACCTATACAGTACCATCTATACAGTACCAGTACCATCTATACAGTACCATCTATACAGTACCATCTATACAGTACCATCTATACAGCACCATCTATACAGTACCATCTATACAGTACCACCTATACAGTACCATCTATACAACACCATCTATACAGTACCATCTATACAGTACCACCTATACAGTACCATCTATACAGTACCATCTATACAGTACCATCTATACAGTACCAGTACCATCTATACAGTACCATCTATACAGCACCATCTATACAGTACCATCTATACAGTACCAGTACCATCTATACAGTACCACCTATACAGTACCATCTATACAGTACCAGTACCATCTATACAGTACCACCTATACAGCACCATCTATACAACACCATCTATACAGTACCATCTATACAGTACCACCTATACAGTACCATCTATACAGTACCACCTATACAGCACCATCTATACAGTACCACCTATACAGTACCATCTATACAGTACCATCTATACAGTACCATCTATACAGTACCATCTATACAGTACCATCTATACAGTACCAGTACCATCTATACAGTACCATCTATACAGTACCAGTACCATCTATACAGTACCATCTATACAGTACCAGTACCATCTATACAGTACCATCTATACAGTACCATCTATACAGTACCAGTACCATCTATACAGTACCATCTATACAGTACCATCTATACAGCACCATCTATACAGTACCATCTATACAGTACCAGTACCATCTATACAGTACCACCTATACAGTACCAACTATACAGTACCAGTACCATCTATACAGTACCACCTATACAGCACCATCTATACAACACCATCTATACAGTACCATCTATACAGTACCACCTATACAGTACCATCTATACAGTACCACCTATACAGCACCATCTATACAGTACCACCTATACAGTACCATCTATACAACACCATCTATACAGTAACATCTATACAGTACCACCTATACAGTACCATCTATACAGTACCATCTATACAGTACCATCTATACAGTACCATCTATACAGTACCATCTATACAACACCATCTATACAGTACCATCTATACAGTACCATCTATACAGCACCATCTATACAACACCATCTATACAGTACCATCTATACAGTACCATCTATACAGTACCATCTATACAGCACCATCTATACAACACCATCTATACAGTACAGTACCATCTATACAGTACCATCTATACAGTACCATCTATACAGTACCACCTATACAGTACCATCTATACAGTACCAGTACCATCTATACAGTACCATCTATACAGTACCATCTATACAGTACCATCTATACAGTACCACCTATACAGTACCATCTATACAACACCATCTATACAGTACCATCTATACAGTACCACCTATACAGTACCATCTATACAGTACCATCTATACAGTACCAGTACCATCTATACAGTACCATCTATACAGTACCAGTACCATCTATACAGTACCATCTATACAGTACCATCTATACAGTACCATCTATACAGTACCAGTACCATCTATACAGTACCATCTATACAGTACCATCTATACAGCACCATCTATACAGTACCATCTATACAGTACCAGTACCATCTATACAGTACCACCTATACAGTACCATCTATACAGTACCAGTACCATCTATACAGTACCACCTATACAGCACCATCTATACAACACCATCTATACAGTACCATCTATACAGTACCATCTATACAGTACCACCTATACAGTACCATCTATACAGTACCATCTATACAGTACCATCTATACAGTACCATCTATACAGTACCATCTATACAACACCATCTATACAGTACCATCTATACAGTACCATCTATACAGTACCATCTATACAGCACCATCTATACAACACCATCTATACAGTACCATCTATACAGTACCATCTATACAGTACCATCTATACAGCACCATCTATACAACACCATCTATACAGTACAGTACCATCTATACAGTACCATCTATACAGTACCAGTACCATCTATACAGTACCATCTATATAGAACCAGTCCAAAGTTTACACACCCCTACTCAGTCAAGTACCATCTATACAGTACCAGTACCATCTATACAGTACCAGTCCAAAGTTTACACACCCCTACTCAGTCAAGTACCATCTATATAGTACCAGTACCATCTATACAGTACCAGTACCATCTATACAGTACCAGTACCATCTATACAGTACCAGTACCATCTATACAGTATCATCTATACAGTACCAGTACCATCTATACAGTACCAGTACCATCTATACAGTACCATCTATACAGTACCAGTACCATCTATACAGTACCAGTACCATCTATACAGTACCATCTATACAGTACCAGTACCATCTATACAGTACCAGTACCATCTATACAGTACCAGTACCATCTATACAGTACCAGTACCATCTATACAGTACCATCTATACAGTACCATCTATACAGTACCATCTATACAGTACCAGTACCATCTATACAGTACCATCTATACAGTATCATCTATACAGTACCAGTACCATCTATACAGTACCATCTATACAGTACCATCTATACAGTACCATCTATACAGTACCAGTGTCCTACTCAAAGGGTTTTTCTTTATTTGTTAACTGTTCTTAGTATAATATGGACTTGGTCTTTTACCAAATAGGGCCATCTTCTCTATAGCACCCCTACCTTGTCACAACACAGCTGATTGGCTCAAATGCATTGAGAAGGAAAGAAATTCCACACATTAACATTTAACAAGGTACACCTGTTAATTGAAATGCATTCCAGGTGACTACCTCATGAAGCTGGTTGAGATAATGCCATGGGTGTGTAAAGCTGTCATCAAGGCAAAGGCTGGCTACTTTGAAGAATCTCAAATATAACATATTTTTTGGGTTACTACATGATTCCATGATGTGTTTTTTCATAGTTGTGATGTCTTCACTATTATTCTACAATGTAAAAAAAATGTAAAAATAAAGAAAAACCCTTGAATGAGTCAGTGTGTCCAAACTTTTGACTGGTACTGTAGGAATGTATAAAGATGGAACCAAAATGCTAAATGCGCCAGAAGTTTCTGGTGGTTTGGAGAGTCTAAAGACCACTAAAAAGAACCCTGCAGAGCAGACTGTGGCGACACACACTAAGGGAAAGTCCACGGCCAAAGTCCTCTTCCTCCTCTCACTCCTAAACCACTAAAGTACTGTTTGAGGTCTGGCTTGGAGGTCTAACTACTTCCTCTCAGTGACTTATTCTATGGTGCCATAAAACATGTCCTGTTCTGAACCACACAGACACAGTCCTGGTGGGTAGAGAGACCACTAAAAGGAGTGTTCTGAACCACAGACACAGTCCTGGTGGGTAGAGAGAGACCACTAAAAGGAGTGTTCTGAACCACAGACACAGTCCTGGTGGGTAGAGAGACCACTAAAAGGAGTGTTCTGAACCACAGACACAGTCCTGGTGGGTAGAGAGAGACCACTAAAAGGAGTGTTCTGAACCACACAGACACAGTCCTGGTGGGTAGAGAGAGACCACTAAAAGGAGTGTTCTGAACCACAGACACAGTCCTGGTGGGTAGAGAGACCACTAAAAGGAGTGTTCTGAACCACACAGACACAGTCCTGGTGGGTAGAGAGAGACCACTAAAAGGAGTGTTCTGAACCACAGACACAGTCCTGGTGGGTAGAGAGACCACTAAAAGGAGTGTTCTGAACCACACAGACACAGTCCTGGTGGGTAGAGAGAGACCACTAAAAGGAATGTTCTGAACCACAGACACAGTCCTGGTGGGTAGAGAGACCACTAAAAGGAGTGTTCTGAACCACACAGACACAGTCCTGGTGGGTAGAGAGACCACTAAAAGGAGTGTTCTGAACCACAGACACAGTCCTGGTGGGTAGAGAGAGACCACTAAAAGGAGTGTTCTGAACCACAGACACAGTCCTGGTGGGTAGAGAGACCACTAAAAGGAGTGTTCTGAACCACAGACACAGTCCTGGTGGGTAGAGAGACCACTAAAAGGAATGTTCTGAACCACAGACACAGTCCTGGTGGGTAGAGAGAGACCACTAAAAGGAGTGTTCTGAACCACAGACACAGTCCTGGTGGGTAGAGAGAGACCACTAAAAGGAGTGTTCTGAACCACAGACACAGTCCTGGTGGGTAGAGAGAGACCACTAAAAGGAGTGTTCTGAACCACAGACACAGTCCTGGTGGGTAGAGAGAGACCACTAAAAGGAGTGTTCTGAACCACAGACACAGTCCTGGTGGGTAGAGAGACCACTAAAAGGAGTGTTCTGAACCACAGACACAGTCCTGGTGGGTAGAGAGACCACTAAAAGGAGTGTTCTGAACCACAGACACAGTCCTGGTGGGTAGAGAGAGACCACTAAAAGGAGTGTTCTGAACCACAGACACAGTCCTGGTGGGTAGAGAGAGACCACTTAAAGGAGTGTTCTGAACCACAGACACAGTCCTGGTGGGTAGAGAGAGACCACTAAAAGGAGTGTTCTGAACCACAGACACAGTCCTGGTGGGTAGAGAGACCACTAAAAGGAGTGTTCTGAACCACAGACACAGTCCTGGTGGGTAGAGAGACCACTAAAAGGAGTGTTCTGAACCACACAGACACAGTCCTGGTGGGTAGAGAGACCACTAAAAGGAGTGTTCTGAACCACAGACACAGTCCTGGTGGGTAGAGAGACCACTAAAAGGAGTGTTCTGAACCACAGACACAGTCCTGGTGGGTAGAGAGAGACCACTAAAAGGAGTGTTCTGAACCACAGACACAGTCCTGGTGGGTAGAGAGACCACTAAAAGGAGTGTTCTGAACCACAGACACAGTCCTGGTGGGTAGAGAGAGACCACTAAAAGGAGTGTTCTGAACCACAGACACAGTCCTGGTGGGTAGAGAGAGACCACTAAAAGGAGTATTCTGAACCACAGACACAGACACAGTCCTGGTGGGTAGAGAGAGACCACTAAAAGGAGTGTTCTGAACCACAGACACAGTCCTGGTGGGTAGAGAGAGACCACTAAAAGGAGTGTTCTGAACCACACAGACACAGTCCTGGTGGGTAGAGAGACCACTAAAAGGAGTGTTCTGAACCACAGACACAGTCCTGGTGGGTAGAGAGACCACTAAAAGGAGTGTTCTGAACCACAGACACAGTCCTGGTGGGTAGAGAGAGACCACTAAAAGGAGTGTTCTGAACCACAGACACAGTCCTGGTGGGTAGAGAGAGACCACTAAAAGGAGTGTTCTGAACCACAGACACAGTCCTGGTGGTTAGAGAGACCACTAAAAGGAGTGTTCTGAACCACAGACACAGACCTGTTGGGTAGAGAGAGACCGCTAAAAGGACTGTTCTGAATCACAGACACAGTCCTGGTGGGTAGAGAGACCACTAAAAGGAGTGTTCTGAACCACAGACACAGTCCTGGTGGGTAGAGAGAGACCACTAAAAGGAGTGTTATGAACCACAGACACAGTCCTGGTGGGTAGAGAGACCACTAAAATGAGTGTTCTGAACCACAGACAGTCCTGGTGGGTAGAGAGAACAGAGGAATGCTAGAGGCCAAACTATCTCTTCTCAGTGACTTACTGTATTTAATGGTACCCTAAACTAAAACTATATCCTCTCAGTGACTTACTGTATTTAATGGTACCCTAAACTAAAACTATATCCTCTCAGTGACTTACTGTATTTTATGGTACCCTAAACTAAATCTATATCCTCTCAGTGACTTACTGTATTTAATGGTACCCTAAACTAAAACGATATCCTCTCAGTGACTTACTGTATTTAATGGTGCCCTAAACTAAAACTATATCCTCTCAGTGACTTACTGTATTTAATGGTGCCCTAAACTAAAACGATATCCTCTGTGACTTAATGTATTTAATGGTGCCCTAAACTAAAACTATATCCTCTCAGTGACTTACTGTATTTAATGGTGCCCTAAACTAAAACTATATCCTCTCAGTGACATACTGTATTTAATGGTGCCCTAAACTAAAATGTGTTATGTTTGAGACAGATTTGCAAAGTCTTCTCACTCCTAGCCTCCTAAACCCCTAGCTTCCTAAACCCTTATCATCCTAGACTCCTGAACTCCTAGCCTCATAGTCTCCTGAACTCCTAGCCTCCCAGCCTCATAGCCTCCTAAACCCCTAGCCTCCTAAACTCCTAGCCTCCTAAACTCCTAGCCTCCTAAACACCTAGCCTCCTTAACCCCTAGCTTCCTAAACCCTTAGCATCCTAGACTCCTGAACTCCTAGGCTCATAGTCTCCTAAACTCCTAGCCTCATAGCCTCCTGAACTCCTAGCCTCCCAGCCTCATAAACTCCTAAACTCCTAGCCTCCTAAACTCCTAGCCTCCTAAACACCTAGTCTCATAGCCTCCTAAACCCCTAGCCTCCTAAACTCCTAGCCTCCTAAACACATAGCCTCCTAAACTCCTAGCCTCCTAAACCCCTGGTCTCCTAAACCCCTGGCCTCCTAAACACTTAGCCTCCTAAACTCATAGCCTCCTAAACTCCTAGCCTCCTAAACACCTAGCCTCCTAAACTCCTAGCCTCCTAAACACCTAGCCTCCTAAACTCCTAGCCTCCTAAACTCCTAGCCTCCTAAACTCCTAATCTCTTAAACTCCTAGCCTCCTAAACTCCTAACCTCTTAAACCCCTAGCCTCCTAAACTCCTAGTCTCCTAAACTCCTAGCCTCCTAAACTCCTAGCCTCCTACACTCCTAGCCTCCTACACTCCTAGCCTCCTAAACTCCTAGCATCCTAGCCTCCTGCTAATACTGAGGTTTGGCAGAGAGGCCTAACTGTTTCCATTTCAGTGACTGATGACTTATTCCTCATTCAATGGTGTCCTGAAACGTGTCCAGTTTGAGATGTGTCCCAGCAGTGTCCTAGCAGTGTCCTCTCACTCCCTCTCAGGCTGCAGACAGTAAACGGACACCATTAGCTCAGGAACTCGTTAAAGAGTGTAGCCCAGTTAACATGCTTTACTTTAGACGAACGCACCGACTCAACTCAGTCAGTAGGTTCCGGATTGTAGAGGGCTGACTGACTGACAGACAGACAGAGAGAGAGAGAGAGAGAGAGAGAGAGAGAGAAAGAGAAAGACACAGAGAGATCAAGAGAGATCGAGAGAGAGCATCTCAACATCCAGTGAGATTGCAGAGCTCCAAATTCAAATACAGAAATACTCATTATAAAAATTCAGAAAACAAAACATATTTTACATAGGTTTAAAGATTAACTTCTTGTGAATCCAACCACGGTGTCAGATTTAAAAAATGCTTTACAAACAGTAACCAGCCAACTAGAATAGTTACACAAGTCAGAAATAGAGATAATATTAATCCCTTACCTTTGATGATCTTCATATGGTTGCACTCAAAATACATTAACTTACTCAATAAATGTTTCTTTTGTTCGATAAAGTCTCTTCAGTAATCCACAGGCTCAAACGCAGTATGAACAGGCAGACAAAAAAATCCAAATTGTATCCGTAAAGTTCATAGAAACATGTCAAACGATGTTTATATTCAATCCTCAGGTTGTTTTTAGCCTAAATGATCTATAATATTTCAACCGGACAATAACGTCGTCAATATAAAAGGTAAACAAGAAAGGCACTCTCTCGGTCGCGCGCATGAATAAGCTCTTTCAAGCCTGAAACAATTTCTAAAGATTGTTGACATCTAGTGGAAGGCATAGGAACTGCAATTTGAGTCCTAAGTCAATGAATACTGTAATGGCATTGAATAGAAAACTACAAAACCAACAAAAAAAACTACTTCCTGAATGGATTTTCCTCAGATTTTCGCCTGCCAAATCAGTTCTGTTATACTCACAGACACTATTTTAACAGTTTTGGAAACTATAGAGTGTTTTCTATCCAAATCTACCAGTTATATGCATATCATATCTTCTGGGCCCACGTAGCAGCCCGTTTAATTTGGGCATGCTTTTCATCCAAAATTCCGAATGCTGCCCCCTACCCTAGAGAAGTTAAAGCGGCATTATTTAAAGTGACTTGTGATCCGTTTATTAAAGTGGCTTTGATGCACCTGTACTGACCTCGCCTTCTGGATGGTAGCGGGGTGAACAGGCAGTGGCTCGGGTGGTTGTTGTCCTTGAGGATCTTTTTGGCACCTACAGCACCTACAAAAGCATGCCTGGAGGGCAGGTAGTTTGCCCCCGGTGATGCGTTGTGCAGACTGCTCCGCCTTCAACCGCAAAGCTCTCCAGAGGGTGGAGCAGTCTGCACAACGCATCACCGGGGGCAAACTACCCAGGGGCAAACTACCCAGGGGCAAACCACCCGGGGGTAAACTACCCGGGGCAAAACTACCCAGGGGAAAACTACCCGGGGGCAAATGACCTAGTTGCCATACAGGATGCTCTCAATTGTGCATCTGTAAAAGTTTGTGAGGGTTTTAGGTGATAAGCCAAATTTCTTCATCCTCCTGAGTTTGAAGAGGCGCTGTTGTGCCTTCTTCACCACTCTGTCTTCAAGAACACTCCAAGGAACTGAGGCCTCGTGTCTGTCAGGGACCTGTCTTAGAGAACACTCCAAGGAACTGAGGTCTCCTGTCTGTCAGAGGCCGCTTGCAACTGTCTGTCTGTAACTCCCAGTACATCAGAACTAGATCACGGGGCCTTAATTCATTTACACAGGTATGGCACTGTGAAGGCGTGACAGTGAGAGAGAGACTGTAAGTAGAGATCTTATATCCTTAACTGTCTGTCTGTCAGAGGCCTATCTCAGGATGGGATAACAGCTGATAATAGCTGAGGGCCTCATCTCCAGTGGAAGCTTGAATAAGAGTCTGACTGTACGTGACGATGCAGCCCATGCAGCTGTTTGTCAGTAGCTCTTAGTAGCAAAAAAAACAACTGATTCTTGATTTGATTTGTACCCAGGCTTTTAATATGTCAGCTTATCTGTGATCCACAGATCCTCATTTAACCACATGGAAACCAACCCCATCTGATGCAATTTTGAGTAAAATGTAGATGGAGAAATGCTTCTATTTCCTTCGTTATTCAAACGGAGGAGCTTTTTCTATCTATTGATCTTGGACGGCACAAGTATTCCCAGCTTTCTCCACTCTGTCCAGGCTGTACACCACAAACAAGTAGTCATTAACTCAGGGTCATTAACTAGCATTTGAAATAATACTACAGGGTATCAAATGTTTACATACAAACTGCTGAATCTTATTGGGGTTTCACTGAACCCTGAGAGAGCGGGAACAGCAGGGCGTCTGGTTAAGGAATGGAGTTGTGACACACACACGTCTTTCAACAGTACCTAATAGTTCAGTATAAACCCTATATTATTATTAACTCCCCATGCCCAACCCAGAATCCTTTACTTCTTGAGCCTGGCATCATAAAACCAGGACAACGCTGTATAGGCTAGGGCTGACATCATAAAACCAGGACAACGCTGTATAGGCTAGGGCTGATATCATAAAACCAGGACAAAGCTGTATAGGCTAGGGCTGACATCATAACACCAGGACAAAGCTGTATAGGCTAGGGATGACATCATAAAAGCAGGACAAAGCTGTATAGGCTAAGGATGACATCATAAAACCAGGACAAAGCTGTATAGGCTAGGGCTGACATCATAAAACCAGGACAAAGCTGTATAGGCTAGGGATGACATCATAAAACCTGGACAAAGCTGTATAGGCTAGTGCTGACATCATAAAACCAGGACAAAGCTGTATAGGCTAAGGATGACATCATAAAACCAGGACAACGCTGTATAGGCTAGGGCTGACATCATAAAACCAGGACAAAGCTGTATAGGCTAGGGATAACATCATAACATCAGGACAAAGCTGTATAGGCTAGGGATGACATCATAACATCAGGACAAAGCTGTATAGGCTAGGGATGACATCATAAAAGCAGGACAAAGCTGTATAGGCTAAGGATGACATCATAAAACCAGGACAACGCTGTATAGGCTAAGGATGACATCATAAAACCTGGACAAAGCTGTATAGGCTAGGGCTGACATCATAAAACCAGGACAAAGCTGTATAGGCTAGGGCTGACATAAAACCAGGACAAAGCTGTATAGGCTAGGGCTGACATCATAAAAGCTGGACAAAGCTGTATAGGCTAGGGCTGACATCATAACACCAGGACAAAGCTGTATAGGCTAGGGATGACATCATAAAAGCAGGGCAAAGCTGTATAGGCTAAGGATGACATCATAAAACCAGGACAAAGCTGTATAGGCTAGGGCTGACATCATAAAAGCAGGACAAAGCTGTATAGGCTAGGGATGACATCATAAAACCAGGACAAAGCTGTATAGGCTAGGGCTGACATCATAAAACCTGGACAAAGCTGTATAGGCTAGGGCTGACATCATAAAATCCAAACAAAGCTGTATAGGCTAGGGCTGACATCATAAAACCTGGACAAAGCTGTATAGGCTAGCGGTGTGAAGTGCTGGTTGTATCCCTGCATTCTCTCCTAATCAGGCAGTGGGTGTAGCCCACTCTCTAGCTGCAACTATAAAAATTAAAAAAATGAAAATCAGAAACTGAAAGTTTAGTTTCAGGTAGCATTATGGCTTGGATGGCCTTATAACCACCGGCCACTTTCTACAGCCCACGAGATAAAAGACTGAGTGAAACCTGAAACAGCGTATTGTCAGACAACACATCAATCTCAGGGGGAACACACTTCCTTAGCGCTCTGCAATAAAACCACATGGTAATGACCAGCAACGGGAGCCTTTATATACAAACTGTGTGCACTAGTTGTTTGAAGTTGTGCCGTTGTATGCACGGTAAGCATCTAGACAAGAAGAGAAAGACGTTTCTGAAAGTCTACCTATACTTAATGAAAGGGAGAAGGTAGCCGACACGTTGCAGGAGATTATGTGTAACTCTGGCAAAGGTCTGATTATAGACCAGAATGGCAGAGTGTAGTGCACTCATATGTCAACTATGGTGTGCACCTGGACCCACACAAAGGTCTGACACTATATTCCCTATGTAGTGCACTACTTCTGACCAGGGCCCATAGCACTCTGGTCAAAAGTAGTGCACTATACAGGGAATGGGATGCCATTTGGGAAGCAGCATAAGTCCCCCCACAGAGTCCAGACTGAATATTGAACATTAGGCTTTTGTTCCGGCTTGGCTTGATTCTATCTTCTGTGTTACTTGATGACGCAGATACTGTACTGTACAGTCAATCACAATCAATGCAACAGCACAATCAACACACACACACACACACACACACACACACACACACACATACACACACACACACACACACACACACACACACACACACACACACACACACACACACACACACACACACACACATACACATACACATACACATACACACACACACACACACACACACACACACACACACACACACACACAATGAACGTATAAACACTGGAAATGCTTTATCCTGAACGACAATCTCACAAAAATAGTGCTAATTTTTTCCCAGAGTAATTCAATCATTTGATTCTCAGGTTTCTGTGAAACACTTAACTTTTTCTTTCAACTCCATGACAACCCATAAATATCACAATGATCAAAATATCAAATGAAATTCATATTTCCCATTGTTTGGTTGTTTGGTTCCCTAGTTTGAGAGTAATGACAGAACGGGTTTCTGGGGTTTGCCTGTAACAGTTCTCCTCTGTATGCACTAACTGCTGTGAGCAACGTTTTGGATACGTCCCAAATGGCACCCTAATTCCCTACAGAGTGCACTACTTTAGACCAGAGCCCTGTGGGTCCTATGAAATAGGGTTCCGTTTGGGTGGAGGCCTTTGTTGAGCTGCCACTAAGCTTTTATCAAAGCCACATGTGGTTACAATTAGTCCATATGGTCGGAGTTAGAGAGCAGAGTCGGTCTAGAAAGATTCTCAGGTAATTCATTCTCAACACTCAGAGACTTTCATCCTCCATAGTTACCCACCGTTAAGCGCATTCAGGAGTCAAAGGGAATTGTCTGTGTGAATCATGTCTGGGCCCTCAGCTTATCTTTGGTCTTTCTTTTGTCTTTCATAAAAAAATATATCACATTGGCAATCGGGGTAGGGGGGACTAGTATCTCTGTTTCTCAGTGTGTGGGACAGAGGAAGGACTAGCAGCTCTGTTTCTCAGTGTGTGGGACAGAGGAAGGACTAGTATCTCTGTTTCTCAGTGTGTGGGACAGAGTAAAGGCTAGTATCTCTGTTTCTCAGTGTGTGGGACAGAGGAAGGACTAGCATCTCTGTTTCTCAGTGTGTGGGACAGAGGAAGGACTAGTCTCTCTGTTTCTCAGTGTGTGGGACAGAGGAAGGACTAGTATCTCTGTTTCTCAGTGTGTGGGACAGAGGAAGGACTAGTATCTCTGTTTCTCAGTGTGTGGGACAGAGTAAAGGCTAGTATCTCTGTTTCTCAGTGTGTGGGACAGAGGAAGGACTAGCAGCTCTGTTTCTCAGTGTGTGGGACAGAGGAAGGACTAGTCTCTCTGTTTCTCAGTGTGTGGGACAGAGGAAGGACTAGTATCTCTGTTTCTCAGTGTGTGGGACAGAGGAAGGACTAGTATCTCTGTTTCTCAGTGTGTGGGACATAGGAAGGACTAGTGTCTCTGTTTCTCAGTGTGTGGGACAGAGGAAGGACTAATATCTCTGTTTCTCAGTGTGTGGGACAGAGTAAAGGCTAGTATCTCTGTTTCTCAGTGTGTGGGACAGAGGAAGGACTAGTATCTCTGTTTCTCAGTGTGTGGGACATAGGAAGGACTAGTATCTCTGTTTCTCAGTGTGTGGGACAGAGGAAGGACTAGTATCTCTGTTTCTCAGTGTGTGGGACAGAGAAAGGACTAGTATCTCTGTTTCTCAGTGTGTGGGACAGAGGAAGGACTAGTATCTCTGTTTCTCAGTGTGTGGGACAGAGGAAGGACTAGTATCTCTGTTTCTCAGTGTGTGGGACAGAGGAAGGACTAGTATCTCTGTTTCTCAGTGTGTGGGACAGAGGAAGGACTAGTATCTCTGTTTCTCAGTGTGTGGGACAGAGGAAGGACTAGTATCTCTGTTTCTCAGTGTGTGGGACAGAGGAAGGACTAGTATCTCTGTTTCTCAGTGTGTGGGACAGAGGAAGGACTAGTATCTCTGTTTATCAGTGTGTGGGACAGAGGAAGGACTAGTATCTCTGTTTATCAGTGTGTGGGACAGAGGAAGGACTAGTATCTCTGTTTCTCAACACTCAACTATCTAGTTTTATTGCTGCATATCAGCCACATGAAGCATCCCAATATAATGTCCTGCGTCAGCCTTCCTGTAAACTTCTCCTTGCCGTTTGTGTATAACCCAACTGTACGCCAATATTCCACTTCATTTAGCACAACTGCCTGTACTGAAAAAGCCCTGGCACTGAGTTGGGTTGGTTGGCTATCTGCAGAGATTGTTCTGTTCTGGTGCTCTGTCCCATCACAGTTACTGGAGCTAGCTCGAGTAAGACTGGCCATCTGGAAGGAAACATCTATGCAATCACAGTCCCAGTCTCAGTCCCAGTCCCAGTCCACGATGGCATTTCTAATAAATGTCTAAAACATGGTTTAAAAAATGTGTTAGGATGGTGATTGTTTCTGCCAGAAGGATGGTATGCTATTCCGTTAAGATCCCCATTAGCAGACGCCATAACATCAGTTAACCTTCCTGGGGCCCAACACTGAACTAAAAAGACATTAAACAATCCCAAAGTAACACTGAGGACAGAGTTCTCTCCACTACAGGGACCTCATAAAGTAACACTGAGGACAGAGTTCTCTCCACTACAGGGACCTCATAAAGTAACACTGAGGACAGAGTTCTCTCCACTACAGGGACCTCATAAAGTAACACTGAGGACAGAGTTCTCTCCACTACAGGGACCTCATAAAGTAACACTGAGGACAGAGTTCTCTCCACTACAGGGACCTCATAAAGTAACACTGAGGACAGAGTTCTCTCCACTACAGGGACCTCATAAAGTAACACTGAGGACAGAGTTCTCTCCACTACAGGGACCTCATAAAGTAACACTGAGGACAGAGTTCTCTCCACTACAGGGACCTCATAAAGTAACACTGAGGACAGAGTTCTCTCCACTACAGGGACCTCATAAAGTAACACTGAGGACAGAGTTCTCTCCACTACAGGGACCTCATAAAGTAACACTGAGGACAGAGTTCTCTCCACTACAGGGACCTCATAAAGTAACACTGAGGACAGAGTTCTCTCCACTACAGGGACCTCATAAAGTAACACTGAGGACAGAGTTCTCTCCACTACAGGGACCTCATAAAGTAACACTGAGGACAGAGTTCTCTCCACTACAGGGACCTCATAAAGTAACAGCACTGAGGACAGAGTTCTCTCCACTACAGGGACCTCATAAAGTAACACTGAGGACAGAGTTCTCTCCACTACAGGGACCTCATAAAGTAACAGCACTGAGGACAGAGTTCTCTCCACTACAGGGACCTCATAAAGTAACACTGAGGACAGAGTTCTCTCCACTACAGGGACCTCATAAAGTAACACTGAGGACAGAGTTCTCTCCACTACAGGGACCTCATAAAGTAACAGCACTGAGGACAGAGTTCTCTCCACTACAGGGTCCTCATAAAGTAACACTGAGGACAGAGTTCTCTCCACTACAGGGACCTCATAAAGTAACACTGAGGACAGAGTTCTCTCCACTACAGGGACCTCATAAAGTAACACTGAGGACAGAGTTCTCTCCACTACAGGGACCTCATAAAGTAACAGCACTGAGGACAGAGTTCTCTCCACTACAGGGACCTCATAAGTAACACTGAGGACAGAGTTCTCTCCACTACAGGGACCTCATAAAGTAACACTGAGGACAGAGTTCTCTCCACTACAGGGACCTCATAAAGTAACACTGAGGACAGAGTTCTCTCCACTACAGGGACCTCATAAAGTAACAGCACTGAGGACAGAGTTCTCTCCACTACAGGGACCTCATAAAGTAACACTGAGGACAGAGTTCTCTCCACTACAGGGACCTCATAAAGTAACACTGAGGACAGAGTTCTCTCCACTACAGGGACCTCATAAAGTAACACTGAGGACAGAGTTCTCTCCACTACAGGGACCTCATAAAGTAACACTGAGGACAGAGTTCTCTCCACTACAGGGACCTCATAAAGTAACACTGAGGACAGAGTTCTCTCCACTACAGGGACCTCATAAAGTAACACTGAGGACAGAGTTCTCTCCACTACAGGGACCTCATAAAGTAACACTGAGGACAGAGTTCTCTCCACTACAGGGACCTCATAAAGTAACAGCACTGAGGACAGAGTTCTCTCCACTACAGGACCTCATAAAGTAACACTGAGGACAGAGTTCTCTCCACTACAGGGACCTCATAAAGTAACACTGAGGACAGAGTTCTCTCCACTACAGGGACCTCATAAAGTAACAGCACTGAGGACAGAGTTCTCTCCACTACAGGGACCTCATAAAGTAACACTGAGGACAGAGTTCTCTCCACTACAGGGACCTCATAAAGTAACACTGAGGACAGAGTTCTCTCCACTACAGGGACCTCATAAAGTAACACTGAGGACAGAGTTCTCTCCACTACAGGGACCTCATAAAGTAACAGCACTGAGGACAGAGTTCTCTCCACTACAGGGACCTCATAAAGTAACACTGAGGACAGAGTTCTCTCCACTACAGGGACCTCATAAAGTAACACTGAGGACAGAGTTCTCTCCACTACAGGGACCTCATAAAGTAACACTGAGGACAGAGTTCTCTCCACTACAGGGACCTCATAAAGTAACAGCCTGAGGACAGAGTTCTCTCCACTACAGGGACCTCATAAAGTAACAGCACTGAGGACAGAGTTCTCTCCACTACAGGGACCTCATAAAGTAACACTGAGGACAGAGTTCTCTCCACTACAGGGACCTCATAAAGTAACACTGAGGACAGAGTTCTCTCCACTACAGGGACCTCATAAAGTAACACTGAGGACAGAGTTCTCTCCACTACAGGGACCTCATAAAGTAACACTGAGGACAGAGTTCTCTCCCACTACAGGGACCTCATAAAGTAACACTGAGGACAGAGTTCTCTCCACTACAGGGACCTCATAAAGTAAACACTGAGGACAGAGTTCTCTCCACTACAGGGACCTCATAAAGTAACACTGAGGACAGAGTTCTCTCCACTACAGGGACCTCATAAAGTAACACTGAGGACAGAGTTCTCTCCACTACAGGGACCTCATAAAGTAACAGCACTGAGGACAGAGTTCTCTCCACTACAGGGACCTCATAAAGTAACACTGAGGACAGAGTTCTCTCCACTACAGGGACCTCATAAAGTAACCACTGAGGACAGAGTTCTCTCCACTACAGGGACCTCATAAAGTAACACTGAGGACAGAGTTCTCTCCACTACAGGGACCTCATAAAGTAACACTGAGGACAGAGTTCTCTCCACTACAGGGACCTCATAAAGTAACAGCACTGAGGACAGAGTTCTCTCCACTACAGGGACCTCATAAAGTAACACTGAGGACAGAGTTCTCTCCACTACAGGGACCTCATAAGTAACACTGAGGACAGAGTTCTCTCCACTACAGGGACCTCATAAAGTAACAGCACTGAGGACAGAGTTCTCTCCACTACAGGGACCTCATAAAGTAACACTGAGGACAGAGTTCTCTCCACTACAGGGACCTCATAAAGTAACACTGAGGACAGAGTTCTCTCCACTACAGGGACCTCATAAAGTAACACTGAGGACAGAGTTCTCTCCACTACAGGGACCTCATAAAGTAACACTGAGGACAGAGTTCTCTCCACTACAGGGACCTCATAAAGAAACACTGAGGACAGAGTTCTCTCCACTACAGGGACCTCATAAAGTAACACTGAGGACAGAGTTCTCTCCACTACAGGGACCTCATAAAGTAACCACTGAGGACAGAGTTCTCTCCACTACAGGGACCTCATAAAGTAACACTGAGGACAGAGTTCTCTCCACTACAGGGACCTCATAAAGTAACACTGAGGACAGAGTTCTCTCCACTACAGGGACCTCATAAAGTAACACTGAGGACAGAGTTCTCTCCACTACAGGGACCTCATAAAGTAACACTGAGGACAGAGTTCTCTCCACTACAGGGACCTCATAAAGTAACACTGAGGACAGAGTTCTCTCCACTACAGGGACCTCATAAAGTAACACTGAGGACAGAGTTCTCTCCACTACAGGGACCATCATAAAGTAACACTGAGGACAGAGTTCTCTCCACTACAGGGACCTCATAAAGTAACACTGAGGACAGAGTTCTCTCCACTACAGGGACCTCATAAAGTAACACTGAGGACAGAGTTCTCTCCACTACAGGACCTCATAAAGTAACACTGAGGACAGAGTTCTCTCCACTACAGGGACCCTCATAAAGTAAACACTGAGGACAGAGTTCTCTCCACTACAGGGACCTCATAAAGTAACACTGAGGACAGAGTTCTCTCCACTACAGGGACCTCATAAAGTAACAGCACTGAGGACAGAGTTCTCTCCACTACAGGGACCTCATAAAGTAACACTGAGGACAGAGTTCTCTCCACTACAGGGACCTCATAAAGTAACACTGAGGACAGAGTTCTCTCCACTACAGGGACCTCATAAAGTAACAGCACTGAGGACAGAGTTCTCTCCACTACAGGGACCTCATAAAGAATATATATATATGAAGTCTCTCCAGTGATTATTGGAGTGTACGGTTTCTATGCAGGAGGCCAATCCGTTGACCTCTCTCCAGTGATTATTGGAGTGTACAGTTTCTATGCAGGAGGCCAATCCGTTGACCTCTCTCCAGTGATTATTGGAGTGTACGGTTTCTATCCAGGAGGCCAATCCGTTGACCTCTCTCCAGTGATTATTGGAGTGTACGGTTTCTATCCAGGAGGCCAATCCGTTGACCTCTCTCCAGTGATTATTGGAGTGTACGGTTTCTATCCAGGAGGCCAATCCGTTGACCTCTCTCCAGTGATTATTGGAGTGTACGGTTTCTATGCAGGAGGCCAATCCGTTGACCTCTCTCCAGTGATTATTGGAGTGTACGGTTTCTATGCAGGAGGCCAATCCGTTGACCTCTCTCCAGTGATTATTGGAGTGTACGGTTTCTATGCAGGAGGCCAATCCGTTGACCTCTCTCCAGTGATTATTGGAATGTACGGTTTCTATCCAGGAGGCCAATCCGTTGACCTCTCTCCAGTGATTATTGGAGTGTATGGTTCCTATGCATGTGTGAATCACAATGTCTGCATCCCAACATGGCACACTATTTCCTATGTAGTGCACTACTTAATAATTACTACTTAGTAATCTCGCCCACCGGCCGGCTCTCTCGCTGTCAAGTTTATATGCGGTAGCAATTGAGCCTGGGGACATGGTTAGGTCAAAAGTAGTGCACTATGTAGGGAATTGGGGTGTAATTTGTGATGCGGGTATTTTCCCTGTTGAGGAATAACCCCAGCCTGTAGAGTAGTGTTCATCATTAGTAGTGTTACATCTGTCCTTGTTCAAATGGGACGTGACCCTGACGTAATAGTTAGCACACGTGTGACTGGGCTGGTTAATGTTGCCTGGGCCCTAATGGAGGACAGCTTAGAAAGGGACTAATCCTCTCTAGTCTATTCGTTTCTTTAAGAAGAAGGGGCTGAAAAGACCTGAGAGCTGTTGTGTAGATGTAGTCTTAGAGATGGTCACTGAGACCTGGTGGTGAAGCTGTAGTCTTAGAGATGGTCACTGAGACCTGGGGTGAAGCTGTAGTCTTTGAGATGGTCACTGAGACCTGGTGGTGAAGCTGTAGTCTTAGAGATGGTCACTGAGACCTGGTGGTGAAGCTGTAGTCTTTGAGATGGTCACTGAGACCTGGTGGTGAAGCTGTAGTCTTTGAGATGGTCACTGAGACCTGGTGGTGAAGCTGTAGTCTTAGAGATGGTCACTGAGACCTGGGGTGAAGATGTAGTCTTTGAGATGGTCACTGAGACCTGGTGGTGAAGCTGTAGTCTTAGAGATGGTCACTGAGACCTGGTGGTGAAGCTGTAGTCTTTGAGATGGTCACTGAGACCTGGTGGTGAAGCTGTAGTCTTTGAGATGGTCACTGAGACCTGGGGTGAAGCTGTAGTCTTTGAGATGGTCACTGAGACCTGGTGGTGAAGCTGTAGTCTTTGAGATGGTCACTGAGACCTGGTGGTGAAGCTGTAGTCTTTGAGATGGTCACTGGGACCTGGGGTGAAGCTGTAGTCTTTGAGATGGTCACTGTGTCAGTATCAGTTGACCTGCTGGGCTATCCAGATGGATTCCTGCTGGACAAACTCAGCTGAGATTAGCAAAATCTTCTGTAGTATGCAAACCTTGATATCCAGGCTTCCTCATGGGTAAAAGCAAGACTTGGAAGTATGGTAACGCAAGACTTGGAAGTATTAGACCCTTTGAGATGTTCACTGTATCTCTTCACGTACTGAACTATTACAATGCATTATCTGCTGGACAAATTGCTCATCTCAGCTGAGGCATTAATTCGGGAGCTAACACAAGTCTCCAGGCTTCAGTCACGGTTACTCATCCCGTGAACATGGTTCACTGTCCCCCTCCATTACACAAGCACCCACAGCATCTCTCCCCATAGCTCTAACTAGGAGTGCATCATACACTGTCTGGCCTCCAATGTTGGGGAAGCTGCTCTGAATATATACGCTGACTGGACAAAACATTATGAACACCTGCTCTTTCTATGATATAGACTGACCAGGTGAATCCAGGTGAAAGCTATGATTACAATCATTTCAATCAGTGTAGATGAAGAGGAGGATTTATAAGCCTTGAGACAATTGAGACATGGATTGTGTGTGTGCCATTCATAGAGTGAATGAGGCAAGACCAAATATTGAACAGGGTATGGTAGTAGGTGCCTTTGAACAGGGTATGGTAGTAGGTGCCTTTGAACAGGGTATGGTAATAGGTGCCGTTGAACAGGGTATGGTGGTAGGTGCCTTTGAACAGGGTATGGTAGTAGGTGCCTTTGAACAGGGTATGGTAGTAGGTGCCTTTGAACAGGGTATGGTAGTAGGTGCCTTTGAACAGGGTATGGTAGTAGGTGCCTTTGAACAGGGTATGGTAGTAGGTGCCTTTGAACAGGGTATGGTAGTAGGTGCCTTTGAACAGGGTATGGTAGTAGGTGCCTTTGAACAGGGTATGGTAGTAGGTGCCTTTGAACCAGGGTATGGTAGTAGGTGCCTTTGAACCGGGTATGGTAGTAGGTGCCTTTGAACCGGGTATGGTAGTATGTGCCTTTGAACCGGGTATGGTAGTATGTGCCTTTGAACAGGGTATGGTAGTAGGTGCCTTTGAACAGGGTATGGTAGTAGGTGCCTTTGAACCAGGGTATGGTAGTATGTGCCTTTGAACCGGGTATGGTAGTATGTGCCTTTGAACCGGGTATGGTAGTAGGTGCCTTTGAACCAGGGTATGGTAGTAGGCGCAAAGGTTTGAGTGTGTCCAGATCTGCAACGCTGCTGGGTTTTTCAAGCTCAACAGTCACCTGTGTGTATCAAGAATGATCCACCACCTTAAAGGACAACTTTTTATTGAACCCTTAAATTACCAGGCAAGTTGACTGAGAACACATTCTCATTTACAGCAACAACCTGGGGAATAGTTACAGGGAAAAGGAATGAGCCAATTGGAAACTGGGGATGATTTGGTGGCCATGATGGTATGAGGGCCAGGACACCGGGGTTAACACCCCTACTCTTACAATAAGTGCCATGGGATCTTTAGTGATCACAGAGAGTCAGGACACCCGTTTAACGTCCCATCCGGAAGAAGGTACCCAATTACTGCCTTGGGGCATTGGGATATTTATTTATTTTAGACCAAAGGAAAGAGGGCCTGCTATTGGCCCTCCAACACCACTTCCAGCAGCATCTGGTCTCCCATCCAGAGACTGACCAGGACCAACCTTACTGAGCTTCAGAGGCAAGCCAGCAGTGGGGTGCAGGGTGGTATGCTGCTGGTATGCAAATTGACACAACTGACAACTGTGCTTTGGCACCTTGTAGAGTCCTGCTACATGCCTAATCAATCCCTATTGAATTACTATGTAATGCCTACACATTACTGCTACATGCCTAATCAATCCCTGTTGAATTACTATGTAATGCCTATACATTACTGCTACATGCCTAATCAATCCCTGTTGAATTACTATGTAATGCCTAATCAATCCCTATTGAATTACTATGTAATGCCTAATCAATCCCTATTGAATTACTATGTAATGCCTAATCAATCCCTATTGAATTACTATGTAATGCCTACACATTACTGCTACCATGTGTGTATCATTACTCAATTGCTCTTGATCTTATTTTCATTTCCTACATAAACCCTTTTGAGTTAATATTGACAACTGACCAATGTACTACTGTTTGCCCAGTCAAAATCCCTGTCTCAATAGTGTGTTACTACTATACTGGTTCACTGTGTTATTTCTTCAAGTTTCTAACTGTAGTTACATCATAAAACAACAAGTGATCAGCTTCTTCAAACGTAATTAAGTGTATTACATTACACATTCGATTACATATTTACAAATGTGTTAATCCCTTTGAGGCCTTGTCTTCATTCAGCTTGGATTTACCTATTGTCACGAGTTCTACCGGAGGTAGTTCCTCTCGCTGTTCGGGCGGCGCTCGGCATCGCCGGTCTACTAGCCATCAACGATCCCTTTTTCCTTTTCTGTTGGTTTTGTCTTTGGTTCTTTTTCACACCTGGTTTCATTTGCTTTCATTTCTGTGTGTATATATTTACCCTGTTTCCTGCCTGGGTTTGTGCGGGATAATTATTTCATTGTGATTGGCTCAGTGAGGTTATGCCATTCTTTGTTTTCATGGATTCATAAGAGTGTTATTGTCTGAACTTTGTTTGTTCCTCCGTGCGTTTGTACGGGTTCTCTGTTGTCGAGGGTGTTGTACTTGTTTGATTGTGCCATACCTGTGTTGGTGGACATGCCAATTAAAGTCTCAGACATCCCTGCTCTCCTGCGCCTGAGTCCTTCACCTACCTTCTAAACGCACCTACTAAACGCACCTACCTATTATCACACCTATCTTCAGATCCTTCAACTTTGACTTATCTATCTTCAGATTCTTCAACTTTGACTTAACTATCTTCAGATCATTCAACTTTGACTTAACTCTCTTCAGATCCTTCAACTTTGACTTAACTATCTTCAGATCATTCAACTTTGACTTAACTCTCTTCAGATCCTTCAACTTTGACTTAACTATCTTCAGATCCTTCAACTTTGACTTAACTATCTTCAGATCCTTCAACTTTGACTTATCTATCTTCAGATCCTTCAACTTTGATTTATCGGTCTTCAGATCCTTCAACTTTGACTTAACTATCTTCAGATCCTTCAACTTTGATTTATCTATCTTCAGATCCTTCAACTTTCACTTAACTATCTTCAGATCCTTCAACTTTCACTTAACTATCTTCAGATCCTTCAACTTTCACTTAACTATCTTCAGATCCTTCAACTTTCACTTAACTATCTTCAGATTCTTCAACTTTCACTTAACTATCTTCAGATCCTCTTTTTGTTGCAGCCACATTTCTCCACCACAGTAACGTTTTAGTAAATAAAGACACGCACAAGAGACAACCGAAGAGACAACCTCTGCTAACAGAGGTCACATACGACAACACAGATAAACAATGTTAATCTTACCAACGATGGCCTCCAGTCTTCTAATGTCGAGGGCCTCCTTGGCCATAGGTCAAAGGAGCTAAGTAGAATGGGTAAGTACATTTCAATGGGGCTAGCAAACAGATAGGGTAAACAAAAGTCTGTTTTGGCTAGCAATCTTTTTGATCTGGTAGGAAGTTATATAAGCGGCTAAACAACGACATGAAGGCATTTATAAAAAATAAAGAAAAGTTAAACTTCCAGATGGTGCCATCATAAGGGCTGTGAAAGACATGATGACAAAGGATGGAAGATCATTCCATTCAGGGGTTGTTCAAAAACAATAGCTAGGCAACAACAACCAACTACTTCCTGTTTTGTCTTCTGCGGTCGTGAAAAGCCGGTGTAGTCTGGCTGTAGTGTTGTGGCTGCTTATTTACTACCAACACAAGTAGTAAAAACTCTACCTGATTACTACTGAAAAGCCTGTGAAGTAAAGCTGTAGAGTTTTGAAAACTTATTTACCACTAATATCAAGTAGTAAAATCTCTACCTGATTACTACTTGAAACACGACTGTTTTCCTACTGAACACTATAAAATCTCTACCTGATTACAACTTGAAACACGACTGTTTTCCTACTGAACACTATAAAATCTCTACCTGATTACAACTTGAAACACGACTGTTTTCCTACTGAACACTATAAAATCTCTACCTGATTACAATTTGAAACATGACTGTTTTCCTACTGAACACTATAAAATCTCTACCTGATTACTACTTGAAACACGACTGTTTTCCTACTGAACACTATAAAATCTCTACCTGATTACAACTTGAAACACGACTGTTTTCCTACTGAACACTATAAAATCTCTACCTGATTACAATTTGAAACATGACTGTTTTCCTACTGAACACTATAAAATCTCTACCTGATTACTACTTGAAACACGACTGTTTTCCTACTGAACACTATAAAATCTCTACCTGATTACAACTTGAAACACGACTGTTTTCCTACTGAACACTATAAAATCTCTACCTGATTACAACTTGAAACACGACTGTTTTCCTACTGAACACTATAAAATCTCTACCTGATTACTACTTGAAACACGACTGTTTTGCTACTGAACACTATAAAATCTCTACCTGATTACCAGAAACGACTGTTTTCTTACTGAACACTATAAAATCTCTACCTGATTACTACTTGAAACACTACTGTTTTCCTACTGAACACTATAAAATCTCTACCTGATTACAACTTGAAACACGACTGTTTTCCTACTGAACACTATAAAATCTCTACCTGATTACTACTTGAAACACTACTGTTTTGCTACTGAACACTATAAAATCTCTACCTGATTACAACTGGAAACTACTGTTTTCCTACTGAACACTATAAAACTCTATTTGTGTATCTTGAGTAGTGCATTAACTACACATTAACTACAGAACCCCATACACGTCTCTACATATTCACTACTGCACAAATAGATTTTGTGTAGTAATTCAGTAGTACTTTTTCATGAGTGCAAGGAGAGAGAAAAAAAATAGGGGGTCATTTGTGAATTTTTTATTTTTTTCAATTAACTACTGAAAACACTAGGACGATTTGCATTTAGTTAACCTTCCAAAATGTAGTTAAATTACTATTAAAATAACATGTAATGGTACTACTCCCCAACACTGTCGGCTTCCACGTCTCCTAGGTAACCTGGGGTCATGTTCTAGAGGTCAACACGTCCTCTTAATTCCTCCATTACAGAAACAGGTCTGCTTTGTGTCACTGTCAACGTGGAAAATGTGGATCATGTTTAGTGTCTACCAGACGTTTTGCTCTTTTAACTGCCTCCTTTGATAATTGCACGAGGACCAAACCACACGTACACATACAGTATAAAATATGGAACACAAACTTACTAAGAACTAGGCTAATACATCATACAGATTTGTCACTCAGATTT
The DNA here is from genome assembly GCF_002021735.2 of Oncorhynchus kisutch. Classification (NCBI taxonomy): domain Eukaryota; kingdom Metazoa; phylum Chordata; class Actinopteri; order Salmoniformes; family Salmonidae; genus Oncorhynchus; species Oncorhynchus kisutch. Next base: position 112,309 of record NW_022265758.1, on the reverse strand, counting down.
AGAAACCCATTTCTCATCTTCGTGTATGAATGCAGGATACACGCAGCACTGCCACAAAGCAGTCGCCAGTTGAAAGTTACAATCTACGTTGATTACAGGTATTAAACTGATTAAGATGTGAAAGCCTTTCGTCCTGTGCCATGTCTATATCCCATAGTCATCTATTTAGACAAACAAGCTCTCCATTGGCTAACACTAACCCGTACTGTGGGAAAGAAAGTGTTGGGTCTGCTCTGTTGACATGCTTTACAGGCCTCTTGAGAAATCCTTCAAACCTTCCTTTCCAAATGTCGTCTTGAATTACGTCCACTAGGCTGGCGTCTGTAGTGCCTGTGCTGCTTGCCAGCGACATTCGGGGGGTGTTTGAGCAGTAAGCCTCAACAGAGCCGACTGTAGACGAAAGTTGGAGTGTGAAGTCGGGGGACTTGTATCTGTGACAGTCGAAAGCCGGGACACTGCAGTGGTTTTTTACAACAGCAAGGCTCAGATGAACATGGCAGTGTTTCAACATAGCTGCTATTGTTTATAAAAGTTTTTCTGCAATAAATGTCTAAATAAACAGTTTGTGAGTGTGACATAACATGTGTACAATGAATTGTTTAAAGAGACGTCTCAAATATCACTTTCGTTTGTATCCCCTGTAGCTTTAGAATCACAGCAAAGTTGGTTCCTGTTTCAGTCGCATCTTTGGCTACGCGCCTGAGTCCAACTAAAACACCCTAATGGTCGGTTGCATTGCAGGTGATGAGACTTCATGGCGACTTCATCAAACACTGCAAGTTTATGCAGTCGACATCGTAGTCTTTAAGTTGGACAATTATTATAACCATAATGCAACACACTTTGAAAGGCGGTGACGAACGATTACAAACTTGACAAAAGTGATCTGCTCGAACGCGCCCATTGGGCTTGTTCCACATTGCAGCTGACAGTGCAGGCGACTGCCAACTGACTGATCTACAAATCACCTTGCATCATAGATAAATACTAATTATTATTTGTCGATCAGTCGGTCACAATTTACCCACGATCCATCATGGCCATGGACGTTGTTGGTCTGATGCCAAAATGAACAACTGATGTGACAGAGGGAGCAAGCTGTGTGCTGTGTTACCTCCCTCTCTAGTGGGCAGTGGGGGGATAACAGTCCTTCTCAGAGGTCAATTAGGACATGTTAGGAAGCTTCATATTCACCATCACTACTGATGTGCTTTCCATGTAATTACATAGTCTTCTCCGGGGGTCAAATCAAACTTTCACGTCATCTGATAAAGTCCGTTGCAGTTCATCTCAAGAGAATCACTGATTCAGTTCCTTGCTAATCTCAGTCCTACTGAATCAGATCCCTGTGTTTTAACTCCAGGTGATTCAGTTCCTTGTTAATCTCATTCACTACTGAATCAGATCCCTGTGTTTTAACTCCAGGTGATTCAGTTCCTTGTTAATCTCATTCACTACTGAATCAGATCCCTGTGTTTTAGCTCCAGGTGATTCAGTTCCTTGTTAATCTCATTCCTACTGAATCAGATCCCTGTGTTTTAGCTCCAGGTGATTCAGTTCCTTGTTAATCTCATTCACTACTGAATCAGATCCCTGTGTTTTAGCTCCAGGTGATTCAGTTCCTTGTTAATCTCATTCCTACTGAATCAGATCCCTGTGTTTTAGCTCCAGGTGATTCAGTTCCTTGTTAATCTCATTCACTACTGAATCAGATCCCTGTGTTTTAGCTCCAGGTGATTCAGTTCCTTGTTAATCTCATTCACTACTGAATCAGATCCCTGTGTTTTAGCTCCAGGTGAATCAGTTTCTAGTGAATCCCTTTACATCCTCTGAATCAACTTCCTGTCAATCAGATCCCAGACAAGGGCCTAACTATCGACACCTTGTAGAGTCCATGCCCCCGACGCATTTAGGCTGTTCTGAGGGCAAAGGGGGGGGGGGGGGGGGGGGGGGGGCAACTCAATATTAGGAAGGGCGTACCTCATGTTTTGTACACTCAGTGTGTATTGCTAAGAATATGAGAGTAGGGGTGACTCCCCTTACCGGGGACTCAAACCCTAGGCCAGCAGCACCAATGACGAACACCCTAACCACAGTCCCAATAAGGGATCTCCTCTAGAAGAAACCCTAACCACTCCTCCTTAGACACTTAGGTAGATCTGTACCAACCTGATAGGTGGAAGCAACAGGAAGAATGCACTTTTGAAGTCAATCTCAATCTCTGTTAAAAAAGTACAATCCTAGAGAATCAGGGGTATCATTAAAAAGAGGTTATATGCCTCTGTCACGTTCTGGCCTTAGTTATTTTGTTATGTCTTTGTTTTAGTTTGGTCAGGGTGTGAGTTGGGTGGGTAGTCTATGTTCTTTTTTCAACGTTGTGGTTTTGTGTTTGTCCTGGTATGGTTCTCAATCAGAGGCAGGTGTCGTTCGTTGTCTATGATTGAGAATCATACTTAGGTAGCCTTTTCCCACCTGTGTGGGTGATTATTTTCTGTTATGTGTCTGTCACCTTTCAGAACTGTTTCGTTCTCTGTTATTTTGTTTAGTGTTCTCTGTTTAAGAATATAATGATGAACACTTACCACTCTGTGCTTTGGTCCTCACCTCATTCCAACGACCAGCGTTACAACTATACAGTAGGCCTTTCAATTGCTGAAATAAGTCATTCAAATGATGAGAATAGTCAGATTAACTGATAGCTGACACAGACATGGTGGAGCAGCAGGAAGATGGGAGTACAGTGAAGCAAGAGGATGTGAGTTCACATCCCAGGTGAGGACATGTTCAATAATAATTACTCTATAAATTAACATGCGCAATGTCATTATGTCAGTTGAAAACAGTGTATGTTAAAAGCACTGTGAGTGAGTATCTCTAACCTCGTCAACAGACAAAGAGCTACGAATGGATCAAGGAGTTCACGTTCTGTGTATGTTTGGTGAAATGTTGACAGAATATGCTCCTATTGCACAGAACCCGGAAGCATGAATGTTCTTGCAATGTTCTCATGTCTCGTACATTAATATCATATCTTCGGGGAACATGGCAACCGTGTTCCGTATATGTTTGGTGGGACGTTGATGGAATGTTCTCCTAAACCACAGAACTCCAAACCCACTTAAACTCCTCAAGCAGATAAGTCATGAAACAATAACCTCTGCTGTCCAACCAGCCGTCCTCCTGCTCCAGAAGGGTAGGAGTGCCAGTTGAAATAGGGGAAACATGATGGAAAAGGGAGACGCTCATCTCGTCTTCAGCGCGTGTGTCTGCGTGTGCGTTCTCAGCTTCCTCTGCCGGCCTACACCGTGGTCATCATGGATGGAGGTTTCCCTGTGACCTGGCCAGTGGGTCCATGCCAATAATGCAGATCACTTCTTACCAAGCTGTCCAAGCTGACATTTCCCCTCAATAAGACCATTGTGTGATGCTTCCTCCACGCTCTGCTCTCTCTCTCTCTCTCAAGACTCATGTCATATTCAGGCATGTCTATATCTATATTTACTGGTCAAAATATTCACAACACATTGTGGTATTTATATCGGAATTTGTTCTGCATAGTGCCTGTCCATAACCGGTCTATCCGTAAATATACACATCCTCTTTGTTAAGTATTCAGAACCGTCTGTCCACTGAGGTCAACTTAGCGTGAGATGTATGTTGAGGTAACATGTCCTTTGGCTCCATCTACTGGCTACATTAGGCTACTTCACACAAGTAATGAAATAATGAATATTCAGAACCTTTAGTTCAAGCTTCATGCATCGTACTGTTTTATTTAACAAAACTTACATGACACATATTACACTGTTTTTATGGTTTTGGACAGCCACCTGTCACATTTAATTTATTTAGTTTGGAGGTAGGTGGCTGTTTATGCATGTTCTGTATTGTCGATGTTAACTAAGCCTCTTCAATGACGACACAGAAACAAAGACAGCAGTAAAGTAATTATTAATATTGCATTAGAAAACAAATTTGTATGTAAATGTGTCCACAAACCATAGCAACCCAACTCCACTCTGCTTAATGAATAATGCATGAGCTGAGCCTGCGACACATCCCAAATGGCACCCTATTCCCTTTTAAAGTGCACTACTTTTGACCAGGGTCCATAAGGTAGTGCACAACTATATAGGGGCTAGTGTGTAATTTGGACCGTAACCTGAGCCTCCACCAAGCTTCTCACTGCAGCAGAGAACTGCATCATGTTTTGGAAATGCCTCACCCCCCCCGCTAATTTTTCAAAATCTGGAAAAGAGCTGTTAAATTCTACAACCACCTAAAAGGAAACGATTCCCAAACCTTCCATAACAAAGCCATCATCTACAGAGAGATTAACCTGAAGAGTCCCCTAAGCAAGCTGATCCTGGGGCTCTGTTCACAAAGAGACCCCATAGAGCCCCAGGACAGCAACACAATTAGACCCAACCAAATCCTGAGAAAACAAAAAGATAATTACTTGACACATTGGAAAGAATTAACAAAAAAACTAAGTAAACTAGAATGCTATTTGGCCCTAAACAGAGAGAACACAGTGGCAGAATACCTGACCACTGTGACTGACCCTAAACAGAGAGAACACAGTGGCAGAATACCTGACCACTGTGACTGACCCTAAACAGAGAGAACACAATGACAGAATACCTGACCACTGTGACTGACCCAAACTTAAGGAAAGCTTTGACTATGTACAGACTCAGTGAGCATAGCCTTGCTATTGAAACAGGCCGTCGTAGGCAGACCTGGATCTCAAGAGAAGACAGGCTATTTGCACACTGCCCACAAAATGAGGTGGAAACTGAGCTGCACTTCCTAACCTCTTGCCAAATGTATGACCATATTAGAGACACATATTTCCCTCAGATCACACAGAATTCAGAAAACAAAACAGATCACACAGAATTCAGAAAACAAAACAGATCACAAATAATTTAAAAAACAATACTGATAAACTCCCATATCTACTGGGTGAAATACCACAGTATGCCATCACAGCAGCAAGATTCGTGACCTCATGCCACAAGAAAAGGGCAACCAGTGAATCAAATCAAATTGTATTAGTCACATGCGCCGAATACAACAGGTGTAGAAGAACAAACACCATTGTAAATTCAACCCATATTTATGTTTATTTATTTTCCCTTTTGTACTTTAACTATTTGTACATAATATGACAATTGAAATGTCTTTATTCTTTTGTAACTTCTGTGAGTGTAATGTTTACTGTTCATTTTTGTTTATTATCTACTTCCCTTGCTTTGGCAATGTCAACATATGTTTCCCATGCCAATAAAGCCCTTCAATTGATTTGAAATTGAGAGAGAAGGAGTGAGGGCAATAAATCACTGCTGCCTTTCACGATGTCTCATTAGCTACTCAGATGGAAGGTATTCAGTGAAGAATGTCAAACTAGGTTAGACGCCAAAAAGAGACCGAGAGAAAGAGAGAAATGTAAAATCACAGTCAGTAGCACTTCTAGACACCATTGCCCTGAGACGCAGCTGTCAGTACTGCAGCAACACTAGCAGTAAAGTAGTGTCCCTCCCTAGACAGGCTCTGACACGCCCAGTCCTCTCAGTTTACTGCTTACTATTCAATGACCTACACAACGATGAGCTGGCGCAGAGCACAGGACGTCAACAACAGCTTATTCCTTTTCAAAAGTCGAAAGCAAGGTTCCAGCAACCACCGAAGGGCTGTCATTTCCTGGACACTATCCGAGGCTTGATACTGACCGCCGTCCTAACTTTTAGGAGCGATTAGAACAACTCCAGGATGGAAGTGGCCCTGGTATCGTATGCAAATACGTACGCTGACGTAGTTGATCACGTGGTTTTTGGCGTAGATCCCCCTGCGAACGCCGATTTTTTCCGGCTGTTGTCTGGCGGATTCGGTCGAATCTGTAGAATAAATCGTCGTATTCGGTTGTTAACGTGTTGTAAGACCCGTTTTGGACCCCGTTTACCGGTGCTCGGCATTACAGCGCATCATACGTGGTGGACAGGTAAGAATCTGCCAAATAGAATATTTATCAGTTTTGCATATCGGCGAAAACAAGTCCCAAAGTTAAACCTGTAGCCTAGCTATGTAGCTAGCTAGCCTCCCACCACCACTGTTTCTGTACGCAGACGCCACTACACATTTTAACTTGGTTAGCCAGTAAACTTTGATTGTCCCGGTGTGGCTGGCTACACCTGATTGACGACCTGCGAGTAGTAACAATGTGTCCAGTTTCAAGCAATGAAACGATGTGCCTACAGTCCTCTCGCTTTAGGAAGTTTTGTTTGCTACAATGCTGCGGTAATGTTAGTCGAGATTTTGTGGGAGAGGACTTGTACTTTTTCCCCTATGTCGACATAACCAGCAAAATATGGCCTCCACGCCGACATGGCGTTACGTCGTTGGCGAGGAAAGGGGACATTTGGGGAGATTTAAAAAAAAAAGATTTTATCTTGCCTATTTCTGTTGTATGCTATGGAATGGCGATTGGACTCCTAAGACCAGAAGGTTATAAATTGTTTTCTAGTTCTGGAGTTTAACCAGCAACCTACTTCGATGTCGGGTACCAATGCCGTCCGTCGTATGATGTAGGCAGGCTGCAGGCAGCGGTGACGCCTTCTTGCACGTCTCTACTGCACTGTGGCAACAGTCACAGTGGAATTAAACGCCTCGTTGCAGTACAGCCAGGCTACTGGCCGAAGTAGAATATATTGCACATATTGGTGGTTTACCATGGACTTGGTTCTCAGTATCAAGTTTGTTTCTTGATGAAGATCTATGCATATGAAATGAGCCTGACACAATAGGCAGTATCTTTACAAACTACAGTACTGTTGCCCAATGACATGCCTCATGTTATCTTCGTGTTATTTCCTCATGCTACACCACATGCTCATGTAGCCAAGTCAAGAAACGTCTGAATGGGAGTTATTTTATTGTGGTATTTAGTGGTGGGTGGTGGGTACAGTATGATTATGGTGTCCAAAAGCCTGAAAAGATGCAGCTCTCAGCAGGATGACCTGATTTGACTTTTAGCCCATTGCATGTGTCCTCTTACACCACTGTTAAAGGTACAGCGCATGTTTTTATGTTCACACAGGATTCACACAGGACACACCAACAATAATTAAATAATAATACAATTATTGTAGACCTCATCAACTAGGTTACTAACACAGGAGGTTGGTGGCACATTCATTGGGGAGGATGGGGCTCGTGGAAATGACTGGAGCAGAATAAGTGGAATGGTATCAAACACATGGTTCTGGAAAATGATGAGCTGTTCTCCCCTCCGCAGCCTCCACTGGTTACTAGGCATATTCAGGAGAGGATCACGCACGGCTTGTGCATTCATCACATTAGTTGGGGGGGGGGTATCATCAACATTAGTCGGGGGGGGGGGTATCATCAACATTAGTCGGGGGGGGATATCATCAACATTAGTCGGGGGGGGGGGATATTTTCAACATTAGTCGGGGGGGATATCATCAACATTAGTCGGGGGGGGATATCATCAACATTAGTCGGGGGGGGGGGGGGTATCATCAACATTAGTCGGGGGGGAGGGATATCATCAACATTAGTCGGGGGGAGGGATATCATCAACATTAGTCGGGGGGGGGGATATCATCAACATTAGTCGGGGGAGGGATATCATCAACATTAGTCGGGGGGGGATATCATCAACATTAGTCAGGGGGGGATATCATCAACATGAGTCAGGGGGGGATATCATCAACATGAGTCAGGGGGGGATATCATCAACATTAGTCGGGGGGGATATCATCAACATTAGTCGGGGGGGGATATCATCAACATTAGTGACCTGACTAATCCAGTCATGTCACAGTTGTGCAGCGTCTCTAGGGTGACAACCTCAGTTAATTTCTGACTGGTGGGATGTATTCATTCAGATCAAGGCATGGCAGTCATTCTCAAGTCATATGTGCACACTGACTGCTGCTGTTGTCATACAGCAGGTGTAGATCACACTTCTATTACTTGGGCTTAGGTTGCTGAAGAGAAACGTAGGCCTACATCCATTTGGTCTCCCTCCCCATTCAGTGTCCTTGATTTTTTTTTTCATGGTCCAGGCAGCGAATGGCTTGTTTAAAGATGGCTGCCTGTTCTTTGTGACTCATGTGGTGCTCACCTCAGCAATATCCTCTGTCAGACTCGGGGAGATGTTGCTCCTGCCTCCTCTGCTTCTAGATGTTGTGTCGTTAGCTAGGGGACTAAGATGGCCCTGGTGATGTCATACCTGCTGTGAGCACGTCTTCCTGTAAAATCCCTGTAGTCTGTGTGGAGCGGCCGTAGTCATGATGACTTCATGACAGCATAGAGACAGCCTCGTTAGCCTTGCACTTATTTATTAGGCAGTCGGGCCCCCAAAATGGAGTTCATCTTCTCAGTGACAGGGTTGAGGAGCTACTCGTGTTTGAAAATGTACTCACTCTCTACTGTCGCTCTGGATAATAGCATCCGCTAAATGACTCAAATATATTTATTAGGCAGTCAGGCCCCCAAAATGTAGTTTATCTCCTCAATGAGGAGGTTGAGGAAGAGTCCAGACTAATGCAGTGCATGTGCTCATCATGAATCATATGATAATCACCATATGATTACCCTCTTTTTATGTCTTTGTGTAAAATAAAGGGCTAGCCCTTTCAACCTGATAGGCCTGCAGCCCTGTCAATCACCCTTCAATTCCCCCCCCCCCCCCCCCCCCACTCATTCCAACCAATCGGGGAGCTTGGACACACTCTAGTGCTCCACCCAGTCACCTCAAGTTAGCGCGTGTTTACATGTCGTCGTAAGAAGAGAAGATACATGTTGTGTCGTGACGTACTGTTTCTATCCTGAGGTGTTGTGCTTCCATCGAACATAACCACACAACAATATCAACAAGTTGAACCATCGAACATAACCACACAACAATATCAACAAGTTGAACCATCGAACATAACCACACAACAATATCAACAAGTTGAACTGAATCGTCTGTCCATCGAACATAACCACACAACAATATCAACAAGTTGAACTGAATCGCCTGTCCATCGAACATAACCACACAACAATATCAACAAGTTGAACTGAATCGTCTGTCCATCGAACATAACCACACAACAATATCAACAAGTTGAACTGAATCGTCTGTCCATCGAACATAACCACACAACAATATCAACAAGTTGAACTGAATCGCCTGTCCATCGAACATAACCACACAACAATATCAACAAGTTGAACTGAATCGCCTGTCCATCGAACATAACCACACAACAATATCAACAAGTTGAACTGAATCGCCTGTCCATCGAACATAACCACACAACAATATCAACAAGTTGAACTGAATCGTCTGTCCATCGAACATAACCACACAACAATATCAACAAGTTGAACTGAATCGTCTGTCCATCGAACATAACCACACAACAATATCAACAAGTTGAACTGAATCGTCTGTGTGCCGTGTGATGGTTTCCAAGTGTTTAGTATGGGCCTCACCATCATGTTCTGACTGGACAACAGTGGCGTGTGATGGTGTGTTTAGTATGGGCCTCACCATCATGTTCTGACTGGACAACAGTGGCGTGTGATGGTGTGTTTAGTATGGGCCTCACCATCATGTTCTGACTGGACAACAGTGGCGTGTGATGGTGTGTTTAGTATGGGCCTCACCATCATGTTCTGACTGGACAACAGTGGCGTGTTGCTACTTTTTAAGTAAATACCTGCAGTCAACTTGTGCAATACATTAAGAGAGGACGCTGATCGCGTTGATCATTTCACCTGTCACATTATGAAGCTCACCGTAGTTCCCCAGAACAGTTGAGACAGTCACGTGTTTGTTTGTAAATGGCACAACGGGAGAAAGTGCAACACATTCAGCAGAGATTAGCACATGGACATACAAACACTACTGCCACCTTCTGGTTTGGAGTATTTTAACAAGGCTGAGTAGCTGACGACTTAAAGGTTTTTGCTGTGTGGACACAAAAAGAATGAGTGCCGACACCGTTCAGAGGTGCTAAGTACTGTCTGCAGGCAAACGTTTAACCAGTGTGTCTAAGTTATTATTATTATTGTTATTTTATTGAACCTTTATTTAACTAGGCAAGTCAGTTCAGCTTCAGATAGACAGCTAGGTGAGACGTACTATGGACTGAAACATGCTCATTTGTCCTCCGTGTTTATCGGCCAAGTCAGTGCAAGTAGGAAAAGACAAGTGCCAGTGTTTTGAGTTACATAGGGATTGTTTTATCTGGAACCAAAAGAAGCCAATCTCTTGGAAAGAAAGAGCTTCACAGAGGAGAAGCAGTGACTGTAAATAGCGTCCTGGAGCCACACAACTCTCACACAGACCGCATGGGTTTCCTAGGTAACGTCTCCCATCTGTTTTCTACTCGACAACAGTAAATTGATGTATTCATGTGTGTAATGGGCAGGCTTTCATGTTAGAGTACAGGGAAAGGAAGGAGAGAAAGAGATGATGATGATGATGATAGGAGGGAGAGAAGATGATAGGAGAGGAAGAGAAAGAGATGATAGGAAGGAAAGAAAGAGGTGATAGGAGAGGAACGAGAGAGGGATACGATAGGAGAGAAAGAGAGATGATAGGAGAGGGAGTTCGTACTGTTAGGTGACCTAAACTGGGATATGCTTAACACCCCGGCTGTCCTACAATCTAAGCTAGATGCCCTCAATCTCACACAAACGATCTAGGAACCTACCAGGTACAACCCTAAATCCGTAACCATGGGCACCCTCATAGATATCATCCTGACCAACTTGCCCTCTAAATACACCTCTGCTGTCTTCAACCAGGATCTCAGCGATCACTGCCTCATTGCCTGCGTCCGTAATGGGTCCGCGGTCAAACGACCATCCCTCAACACTGTCAAACGCTACCTTAAACACTTGGTTTCTCTTTAAAAGTGCTTTCCTCACCAACTTAAATAAGCATGCCCCGTTCAAAAAATGTAGAATTAAGAACGTATATAGCCCTTGGTTCACCCCAGACTTGACTGCCCTTGACCAGCACAAAAACATCCTGTGGCGTACTGCATTAGCATCGAATAGCCTTTTCGGGGACTTCAGGAACCAATATACACAGTCAGTTAGGAAAGCTAAGGCTAACTTTTTCAAACAGAAAAAGCACTAATTACAAAAAGTTTTGGGACACTAAAGTCCATGGAGAATAAGAGCACCTCCTCCCAGCTGCCCAATGCACTATGCTAGGAAACACTGTCACTATCGATTATCATATATTTATCGGTGATTTCAAAAAGCATTTTTCTACGGCTGGCTATGCTTTCCACCTGGCTACCCCTACCCCGCCCAACAGCTCTGCAACCCCCCTCCCCGCAGAAAATTGCCCAAGCCCCCTCTGCTTCTCCTTCACCCAAATCCAGACAGCTGATGTTCTGGAAGAGCTGCAAAATCTGGATCCCTACAAATCAGCTGGGCTGGACAATCTGGACCCTTTCTAAAATGAACCACCAAAATTGTTCCAACCCCTATTACTAGTCTGTTCAACCTCTTTCGTCTGAGATTCCTAAAGATTGGAAAGCTGCCACGGTCATCCCCCTCTTCAAAAGGGAAGACCCTCTAGACCCAAACCGTTATAGACCCATATCTGTCCTGCCCTGCCTTTCTAAAGTCATTGAAAGCCAAGTAACAAACTTATCACCGACCATTTCGAATCCCACCGTACCTTTTTTCACGATACAATCTGGTTTCCGAGCTGGTCATGGGTGCACCTCAGCCACACTCAAGGTCCTAAACGATATCATAACCGCCATCGATAAAAGACAGTACTGTGCAGCCGTCTTCATCGACCTGGCCAAGGCTTTCGACTCTGTCGATCACCGCATTCTTATCGGCAGACTCGATAGCCTTGGTTTCTCAAATGACTGCCTCGCCTGGTTCACCAACTACTTCTCAGATGGAGTTCAGTGTGTCAAATCGGAGGGCCTGTTGTCCGGACCTCTGGCAATCTCTATGGGGGTGCCACAGGGTTCAATTCTCGGGCTGACTCTTTTCTCTTTATATATCAATGATGTCGCTCTTGCTGCTGCTGATTCTCTGATCCACCTCTACACAGGCGGCACCATTCTGTATACATCTTCTTTGGACACTGCGTTCACTTCTTATGGGCAGGTGGGACGGTAGCGTCCCACCTGGCCAACATCTGGTGAAATTGCAGAGCGTGAAATAAAAAAATACCAAATTCAAATATTTAACTTTCTTGAAAATATGTGTTCTACAACAAAATAAAGCTTCACTTCTTGTTAATCCAGCCGCTGTGTCAGATTTCAAAAAGGTTTTACGACGAACGTAAACCATGCGATTATCTGAGGACAATGCTCCGCATACAAACACATAAATCATATTTCAACCAGGCAGGTGCGACACAAAAGTCAGAAATAGCGATATTTCATGCCTTACCTTTTGAAGATCTTCTGTTGGCACTCAAATGTCCCAGAAACATCACAAATGGTCCTTTTGTTCGATAATGTCCTTTGTGTCCCAAAAATGTCCCTTTTGTTTGGCGCGTTTGATTCAGAAATACACCGGTTTCAACTCGCCCAACATGCCTACGAAGTATCTAATAAGTTACCTGTAAACTTGATCCAAACATTTCAAACAACGTTCCTAATCCAACCTCGGGTACCCTAAAATGTAAATAATTGATATAATTTAAGACGGAAAGCTCGCTCCAGTTCACGCGCATCAAAACAGTCGTCCACCTGGAGTGACACTTACCATTAATAGCACTACTTATTCATTTCTCAAAAGAAAAACATTGAACAATTTCTAAAGACTGTTGACATCTAGTGGAAGCCATAGGAACTGCAGCCAGGTTCCTAATAATAAGGGTATCCCATAGAAAACAGTTGGAAAATCCTATGACCCCAATTATTTTAACAGAATGGGGGGAGGGGGGGAGGAGACGGAGGGGAGAAAGGGGGGGAGGAGACGGAGGGGAGAAAGGGGGGGAGGAGACGGGGAGGAGACGGAGGGGAGAAAGGGGGGGAGGAGACGGAGGGGAGAAAGGGGGGGAGGAGACGGAGGGGAGAAAGGGGGGGGAGGAAACGGAGGGGAGAAAGGGGGGGAGGAGACGGAGGGGAGAAAGGGGGGGAGGAGACGGAGGGGAGAAAGGGGGGGAGGAGACGAGGACAGGTTGAGAGAAGACGAGAGAAGGAGATGAGTACGTGAAGGCAAGGAGAGAGCATAAGAGGAGAGGACAAATCAGAATCAAGGTTTATTGGTTGCATACACAGATTTGCAGATGTCGCAGGTGCAGGGAAATGCTGGAGGAAGGGAGAGGACAGAAGTGCTCAGCTGGGGCTCTTCTCTCTGACTGCAGAAACCCACAGCTCTGACCCAGTCACGTGTCTCCGGCCTGACCAGCAGGTCACCCCTGCTGTAGCAGAGGCTGTCTGATATGTGGACACCCAGTAACGCCAGTCAAGCTTGGTTGACTCTACAGTAGGTCGAACAACTGTCTGTCGCTGATATAGGTTAGAGGAGGTACTCTGGATGTACAGATGGTTCGTTAGAGAAACACTACTAGGTATAACCTTGTGTTGAATGCCACAACAGAAACTCCCTATTTATTCTATCCCAACCTTTATCCCAACATGTGAAATACAATTGCATAAGAAGTAATGTTCCAAAACGTAGTTCTCTGACTGTATTTGATCTCCGTAGTGGAGAAGCCGCTTTTAAAAGATGACCCTGGCACAAATACGCCATGCGGTCTAACCCATTCCATCAGTATTTCATAACTGTCTGGGACGGCAGCCATCAGGATCTGGGTTCAAATACTATTTTAAATCTTTCAAATATGTTGAGCGTTTGCTTGAGCCTGCCTGGTGTGCCAGATGGGTTTTTCACTTTCACAACTACTCTACTTCCATTGTGCCAGGCAAGCTAAATCAAGCCCAGATGGAGTATTTGATTTAAAATAAAATTTAACCGGGGTCTGGCAGCCATGGAAGAGGCTATCTGTCTCTGCCTGGCTGGTTTTGGTTTCAGTTGGAAACGCCATATGTAGCCCAGGGTTAGGAGGGAACTTACTGACTGCTACAGATGGTTTTACCAGACACCACCCTGCCAGGACTGACTGCTACAGATGGTTTTACCAGACACCACCCTGCCAGGACTGACTGCTACAGATGGTTTTACCAGACACCACCCTGCCAGGACTGACTGCTACAGATGGTTTTACCAGACACCACCCTGACACGACTGACTGCTACAGATGGTTTTACCAGACACCACCCTGCCAGGTCTCACTGCTACAGATGGTTTTACCAGACACCACCCTGCCAGGACTGACTGCTACAGATGGTTTTACCAGACACCACCCTGCCAGGTTTTACCAGACACCACCCTGCCAGGACTGACTGCTACAGATGGTTTTACCAGACACCACCCTGCCAGGTCTCACTGCTACAGATGGTTTTACCAGACACCACCCTGCCAGGACTGACTGCTACAGATGGTTTTACCAGACACCACCCTGCCAGGTCTCACTGCTACAGATGGTTTTACCAGACACCACCCTGTCAGGACTGACTGCTACAGATGGTTTTACCAGACACCACCCTGCCAGGACTGACTGCTACAGATGGTTTTACCTGACACCACCCTGCCAGGACTGACTGCTACAGATGGTTTTACCAGACACCACCCTGCTACAGATGGTTTTACCTGACACCACCCTGGTACAGATGGTTTTACCAGACACCACCCTGCCAGGACTGACTGCTACAGATGGTTTTACCAGACACCACCCTGGTACAGATGGTTTTACCAGACACCACCCTGCCAGACACCACCCTGGTACAGATGGTTTTACCAGACACCACCCTGGTACAGATGGTTTTACCAGACACCGCCCTGCCAGGACTGACTGCTACAGATGGTTTTACCAGACACCACCCTGGTACAGATGGTTTTACCAGACACCACCCTGTCAGGACTGACTGCTACAGATGGTTTTACCAGACACCACCCTGTCAGGACTGACTGCTACAGATGGTTTTACCAGACACCACCCTGGTACAGATGGTTTTACCAGACACCACCCTGCCAGGACTGACTGCTACAGATGGTTTTACCAGACACCACCCTGGTACAGATGGTTTTACCAGACACCACCCTGCCAGACACCACCCTGGTACAGATGGTTTTACCTGACACCACCCTGGTACAGATGGTTTTACCAGACACCACCCTGCCAGACACCACCCTGGTACAGATGGTTTTACCTGACACCACCCTGCTACAGATGGTTTTACCAGACACCACCCTGCCAGGACTGACTGCTACAGATGGTTTTACCAGACACCACCCTGGTACAGATGGTTTTACCAGACACCACCCTGCCAGACACCACCCTGGTACAGATGGTTTTACCTGACACCACCCTGCTACAGATGGTTTTACCAGACACCACCCTGCCAGGACTGACTGCTACAGATGGTTTTACCTGACACCACCCTGGTACAGATGGTTTTACCAGACACCACCCTGCCAGACACCACCCTGGTACAGATGGTTTTACCTGACACCACCCTGCTACAGATGGTTTTACCAGACACCACCCTGGTACAGATGGTTTTACCAGACACCACCCTGCCAGACACCACCCTGCCAGACACCACCCTGGTACAGATGGTTTTACCAGACACCACCCTGCCAGACACCACCCTGGTACAGATGGTTTTACCAGACACCACCCTGCTACAGATGGTTTTACCAGACACCACCCTGCCAGACACCACCCTGGTACAGATGGTTTTACCAGACACCACCCTGCCAGACACCACCCTGCCTAAAGCCCAATGCAGACTGTTTTATATCAAATCCTTTCTGGGTAACAATGACGTACAGTGCTGTAATTGTTTTATATTGGTCCAAACCAATATGACCATATATGGTAAAAGACCAAGTCCATAATATGGCAAGAACAGCTCAAATAAGAAAAGAGAAACGACAGTCCATTACTTTAAGACATGCAGCACGACATCTATGCGAAGGAGATGTCGTGCTTCATGAGGCACATGGTGGTGTCATCAGATACTGATCTGTTTTCTGATCCACGCCCCTACCTTTTTTTTTAAAGGCATCTTTGACCAACAGATGCATATCTGTATTTCCAGTCATGTGACATCCATAGATTGGGACCTAATTTATTTATTTAAATTGACTGATTTCCTTATGAACTGTAACTCAGTAAAATCTTTCAAATTGTTGCATGTTGCTTTTCTTTATATTTTTGTTCAGGAGGACAGAGTTGAAGAAAGCAGGGTCATTCTCAGGGTTAGACTGCAGGGTCATTCTCAGAGTTAGACTGCAGGGTCATTCTCAGAGTTAGACTGCAGGGTCATTCTCAGGGTTAGATTGCAGGGTCATTCTCAGGGTTAGACTGCATGGTCATTCTCAGGGTTAGACTGCAGGGTCATTCTCAGGGTTAGACTGCAGGGTCATTCTCAGGGTTAGACTGCAGGGTCATTCTCAGGGTTAGACTGCATGGTCATTCTCAGGGTTAGACTGCATGGTCATTCTCAGGGTTAGACTGCATGGTCATTCTCAGGGTTAGACTGCAGGGTCATTTTCAGGGTTAGACTGCAGGGTCATTCTCAGGGTTAGACTGCAGGGTCATTCTCAGGGTTAGACTGCAGGGTCATTCTCAGGGTTAGACTGCAGGGTCATTCTCAGGGTTAGACTGCAGGGTCATTCTCAGGGTTAGACTGCAGGGTCATTCTCAGGGTTAGACTGCAGGGTCATTCTCAGGGTTAGACTGCAGGGTCATTCTCAGGGTTAGACTGCAGGGTCATTCTCAGGGTTAGACTGCAGGGTCATTCTCAGGGTTAGACTGCAGGGTCATTCTCAGGGTTAGACTGCAGGTCATTCTCAGGGTTAGACTGCAGGGTCATTCTCAGGGTTAGACTGCAGGGTCATTCTCAGGGTTAGACTGCAGGGTCATTCTCAGGGTTAGACTGCAGGGTCATTCTCAGGGTTAGACTGCAGGGTCATTCTCAGGGTTAGACTGCAGGGTCATTCTCAGGGTTAGACTGCAGGGTCATTCTCAGGGTTAGACTGCAGGGTCATTCTCAGGGTTAGACTGCAGGGTCATTCTCAGGGTTAGACTGCAGGGTCATTCTCAGGGTTAGACTGCAGGGTCATTCTCAGGGTTAGACTGCAGGGTCATTCTCAGGGTTAGACTGCAGGGTCATTCTCAGGGTTAGACTGCAGGGTCATTCTCAGGGTTAGACTGCAGGGTCATTCTCAGGGTTAGACTGCAGGGTCATTCTCAGGGTTAGACTGCAGGGTCATTCTCAGGGTTAGACTGCAGGGTCATTCTCAGGGTTAGACTGCAGGGTCATTCTCAGGGTTAGACTGCAGGGTCATTCTCAGGGTTAGACTGCAGGGTCATTCTCAGGGTTAGACTGCAGGGTCATTCTCAGGGTTAGACTGCAGGGTCATTCTCAGGGTTAGACTGCAGGGTCATTCTCAGGGTTAGACTGCAGGGTCATTCTCAGGGTTAGACTGCAGGGTCATTCTCAGGGTTAGACTGCAGGGTCATTCTCAGGGTTAGACTGCAGGGTCATTCTCAGGGTTAGACTGCAGGGTCATTCTCAGGGTTAGACTGCAGGGTCATTCTCAGGGTTAGACTGCAGGGTCATTCTCAGGGTTAGACTGCAGGGTCATTCTCAGGGTTAGACTGCAGGGTCATTCTCAGGGTAAATGCATGGTCATTCTCAGGGTTAGACTGCAGGGTCATTCTCAGGGTTAGACTGCATTGTAAATGCATGGTCATTCTCAGGGTTAGACTGCATTGTGAAAGCATGGTCATTCTCAGGGTTAGACTGCATTGTGAAAGCAGGGTCATTCTCAGGGTTAGACTGCATGGTCATTCTCCGGGTTAGACTGCATGGTCATTCTCCGGGTTAGACTGCATTGTAAATGCATGGTCATTCTCAGGGTTAGACTGCATTGTGAAAGCATGGTCATTCTCAGGGTTAGACTGCATTGTGAAAGCATGGTCATTCTCAGGGTTGGACTGCATTGTGAAAGCATGGTCATTCTCAGGGTTAGACTGCATTGTGAAAGCATGGTCATTCTCAGGGTTAGACTGCATATTGAAAGCATGGTCATTCTCAGGGTTAGACTGCATTGTGAAAGCAGGGTCATTCTCAGGGTTAGACTGCATGGTCATTCTCAGGGTTAGACTGCATTGTGAAAGCAGGGTCATTCTCAGGGTTAGACTGCAGGGTCATTCTCAGGGTTAGACTGCAGGGTCATTCTCAGGGTTAGACTGCAGGGTCATTCTCAGGGTTAGACCTGCATGGTCATTCTCAGGGTTAGACTGCAGGGTCATTCTCAGGGTTAGACTGCAGGGTCATTCTCAGGGTTAGACTGCAGGGTCATTCTCAGGGTTAGACTGCAGGGTCATTCTCAGGGTTAGACTGCAGGGTCATTCTCAGGGTTAGACTGCAGGGTCATTCTCAGGGTTAGACTGCAGGGTCATTCTCAGGGTTAGACTGCAGGGTCATTCTCAGGGTTAGACTGCAGGGTCATTCTCAGGGTTAGACTGCAGGGTCATTCTCAGGGTTAGACTGCAGGGTCATTCTCAGGGTTAGACTGCAGGGTCATTCTCAGGGTTAGACTGCAGGGTCATTCTCAGGGGTTAGACTGCAGGGTCATTCTCAGGGTTAGACTGCAGGGTCATTCTCGGGGTTAGACTGCAGGGTCATTCTCAGGGTTAGACTGCAGGGTCATTCTCAGGGTTAGACTGCAGGGTCATTCTCAGGGTTAGACTGCAGGGTCATTCTCAGGGTTAGACTGCAGGGTCATTCTCAGGGTTAGACTGCAGGGTCATTCTCAGGGTTAGACTGCAGGGTCATTCTCAGGGTTAGACTGCAGGGTCATTCTCAGGGTTAGACTGCAGGGTCATTCTCAGGGTTAGACTGCAGGGTCATTCTCAGGGTTAGACTGCAGGGTCATTCTCAGGGTTAGACTGCAGGGTCATTCTCAGGGTTAGACTGCAGGGTCATTCTCAGGGTTAGACTGCGTGGTCATTCTCAGGGTTAGACTGCAGGGTCATTCTCAGGGTTAGACTGCAGGGTCATTCTCAGGGTTAGACTGCAGGGTCATTCTCGGGGTTAGACTGCATTGTGAAAGCAGGGTCATTCTCAGGGTTAGACTGCATGGTCATTCTCAGGGTTAGACTGCATGGTCATTCTCAGGGTTAGACTGCATGGTCATTCTCAGGGTTAGACTGCATTGTGAAAGCAGGGTCATTCTCAGGGTTAGACTGCATTGTGAAAGCAGGGTCATTCTCAGGGTTAGACTGCATGGTCATTCTCAGGGTTAGACTGCATTGTAAATGCATGGTCATTCTCAGGGTTAGACTGCATGGTCATTCTCAGGGTTAGACTGCATTGTGAAAGCAGGGTCATTCTCAGGGTTAGACTGCATTGTGAAAGCATGGTCATTCTCAGGGTTAGACTGCATGGTCATCCTCAGGGTTAGACTGCATTGTGAAAGCAGGGTCATTCTCAGGGTTAGACTGCATGGTCATTCTCAGGGTTAGACTGCATTGTGAAAGCAGGGACATTCTCAGGGTTAGACTGCATTGTGAAAGCAGGGTCATTCTCAGGGTTAGACTGCATTGTGAAAGCAGGGTCATTCTCAGGGTTAGACTGCATTGTGAAAGCAGGGTCATTCTCAGGGTTAGACTGCATTGTGAAAGCAGGGTCATTCTCAGGGTTAGACTGCATGGTCATTCTCCGGGTTAGACTGCATTGTAAATGCATGGTCATTCTCAGGGTTAGACTGCATTGTGAAAGCATGGTCATTCTCAGGGTTGGACTGCATTGTGAAAGCAGGGTCATTCTCAGGGTTAGACTGCATTGTGAAAGCAGGGTCATTCTCAGGGTTAGACTGCATTGTGAAAGCATGGTCATTCTCAGGGTTAGACTGCATATTGAAAGCATGGTCATTCTCAGGGTTAGACTGCATTGTGAAAGCATGGTCATTCTCAGGGTTAGACTGCATTGTGAAAGCATGGTCATTCTCAGGGTTAGACTGCATTGTGAAAGCATGGTCATTCTCAGGGTTACACTGCATTGTGAAAGCAGGGTCATTCTCAGGGTTAGACTGCATTGTGAAAGCAGGGTCATTCTCAGGGTTAGACTGCATTGTGAAAGCAGGGTCATTCTCAGGGTTAGACTGCATTGTGAAAGCAGGGTCATTCTCAGGGTTAGACTGCAGGGTCATTCTCAGGGTTAGACTGCAGGGTCATTCTCAGGGTTAGACTGCATGGTCATTCTCAGGGTTAGACTGCAGGGTCATTCTCAGGGTTAGACTGCAGGGTCATTCTCAGGGTTAGACTGCAGGGTCATTCTCAGGGTTAGACTGCATGGTCATTCTCAGGGTTAGACTGCATGGTCATTCTCAGGGTTAGACTGCATGGTCATTCTCAGGGTTAGACTGCAGGGTCATTCTCAGGGTTAGACTGCGTGGTCATTCTCAGGGTTAGACTGCGTGGTCATTCTCAGGGTTAGACTGCGTGGTCATTCTCAGGGTTAGACTGCGTGGTCATTCTCAGGGTTAGACTGCGTGGTCATTCTCAGGGTTAGACTGCAGGGTCATTCTCAGGGTTAGACTCCAGGGTCATTCTCAGGGTTAGACTCCAGGGTCATTCTCAGGGTTAGACTCCAGGGTCATTCTCAGGGTTAGACTGCAGGGTCATTCTCAGGGTTAGACTGCATGGTCATTCTCAGGGTTAGACTGCATGGTCATTCTCAGGGTTAGACTGCAGGGTCATTCTCAGGGTTAGACTGCAGGGTCATTCTCAGGGTTAGACTGCAGGGTCATTCTCAGGGTTAGACTGCAGGGTCATTCTCAGGGTTAGACTGCAGGGTCATTCTCAGGGTTAGACTGCAGGGTCATTCTCAGGGTTAGACTGCAGGGTCATTCTCAGGGTTAGACTGCAGGGTCATTCTCAGGGTTAGACTGCAGGGTCATTCTCAGGGTTAGACTGCAGGGTCATTCTCAGGGTTAGACTGCAGGGTCATTCTCAGGGTTAGACTGCAGGGTCATTCTCAGGGTTAGACTGCAGGGTCATTCTCAGGGTTAGACTGCAGGGTCATTCTCAGGGTTAGACTGCAGGGTCATTCTCAGGGTTAGACTGCAGGGTCATTCTCAGGGTTAGACTGCAGGGTCATTCTCAGGGTTAGACTGCAGGGTCATTCTCAGGGTTAGACTGCAGGGTCATTCTCGGGGTTAGACTGCAGGGTCATTCTCGGGGTTAGACTGCAGGGTCATTCTCGGGGTTAGACTGCAGGGTCATTCTCGGGGTTAGACTGCAGGGTCATTCTCGGGGTTAGACTGCAGGGTCATTCTCGGGGTTAGACTGCAGGGTCATTCTCGGGGTTAGACTGCAGGGTCATTCTCGGGGTTAGACTGCAGGGTCATTCTCGGGGTTAGACTGCAGGGTCATTCTCGGGGTTAGACTGCAGGGTCATTCTCGGGGTTAGACTGCAGGGTCATTCTCGGGGTTAGACTGCAGGGTCATTCTCGGGGTTAGACTGCAGGGTCATTCTCGGGGTTAGACTGCAGGGTCATTCTCGGGGTTAGACTGCAGGGTCATTCTCGGGGTTAGACTGCAGGGTCATTCTCGGGGTTAGACTGCAGGGTCATTCTCGGGGTTAGACTGCAGGGTCATTCTCGGGGTTAGACTGCAGGGTCATTCTCGGGGTTAGACTGCATTGTAAATGCATGGTCATTCTCAGGGTTAGACTGCATTGTGAAAGCATGGTCATTCTCAGGGTTAGACTGCATGGTCATTCTCAGGGTTAGACTGCATTGTAAATGCATGGTCATTCTCAGGGTTAGACTGCATTGTGAAAGCAGGGTCATTCTCAGGGTTAGACTGCATTGTGAAAGCATGGTCATTCTCAGGGTTAGACTGCATTGTGAAAGCAGGGTCATTCTCAGGGTTAGACTGCATTGTGAAAGCATGGTCATTCTCAGGGTTAGACTGCATGGTCATTCTCAGGGTTAGACTGCATTGTGAAAGCATGGTCATTCTCAGGGTTAGACTGCATGGTCATTCTCAGGGTTAGACTGCATTGTGAAAGCATGGTCATTCTCAGGGTTAGACTGCATTGTGAAAGCATGGTCATTCTCAGGGTTAGACTGCATTGTGAAAGCAGGGTCATTCTCAGGGTTAGACTGCATTGTGAAAGCAGGGTCATTCTCAGGGTTAGACTGCATGGTCATCCTCAGGGTTAGACTGCATTGGGAAAGCAGGGACATTCTCAGGGTTAGACTGCATTGTGAAAGCATGGTCATTCTCAGGGTTAGACTGCAGGGTCATTCTCAGGGTTAGACTGCAGGGTCATTCTCAGGGTTAGACTGCATGGTCATTCTCAGGGTTAGACTGCAGGGTCATTCTCAGGGTTAGACTGCAGGGTCATTCTCAGGGTTAGACTGCAGGGTCATTCTCAGGGTTAGACTGCATGGTCATTCTCAGGGTTAGACTGCATGGTCATTCTCAGGGTTAGACTGCATGGTCATTCTCAGGGTTAGACTGCAGGGTCATTCTCAGGGTTAGACTGCGTGGTCATTCTCAGGGTTAGACTGCGTGGTCATTCTCAGGGTTAGACTGCGTGGTCATTCTCAGGGTTAGACTGCGTGGTCATTCTCAGGGTTAGACTGCGTGGTCATTCTCAGGGTTAGACTGCGTGGTCATTCTCAGGGTTAGACTGCAGGGTCATTCTCAGGGTTAGACTCCAGGGTCATTCTCAGGGTTAGACTGCAGGGTCATTCTCAGGGTTAGACTGCATGGTCATTCTCAGGGTTAGACTGCATGGTCATTCTCAGGGTTAGACTGCAGGGTCATTCTCAGGGTTAGACTGCAGGGTCATTCTCAGGGTTAGACTGCAGGGTCATTCTCAGGGTTAGACTGCAGGGTCATTCTCAGGGTTAGACTGCAGGGTCATTCTCAGGGTTAGACTGCAGGGTCATTCTCAGGGTTAGACTGCAGGGTCATTCTCAGGGTTAGACTGCAGGGTCATTCTCAGGGTTAGACTGCAGGGTCATTCTCAGGGTTAGACTGCAGGGTCATTCTCAGGGTTAGACTGCAGGGTCATTCTCAGGGTTAGACTGCAGGGTCATTCTCAGGGTTAGACTGCAGGGTCATTCTCAGGGTTAGACTGCAGGGTCATTCTCAGGGTTAGACTGCAGGGTCATTCTCAGGGTTAGACTGCAGGGTCAGACTGCAGGGTCATTCTCGGGGTTAGACTGCAGGGTCATTCTCGGGGTTAGACTGCAGGGTCATTCTCGGGGTTAGACTGCAGGGTCATTCTCGGGGTTAGACTGCAGGGTCATTCTCGGGGTTAGACTGCAGGGTCATTCTCGGGGTTAGACTGCAGGGTCATTCTCGGGGTTAGACTGCAGGGTCATTCTCGGGGTTAGACTGCAGGGTCATTCTCGGGGTTAGACTGCAGGGTCATTCTCGGGGTTAGACTGCAGGGTCATTCTCGGGGTTAGACTGCAGGGTCATTCTCGGGGTTAGACTGCAGGGTCATTCTCGGGGTTAGACTGCAGGGTCATTCTCGGGGTTAGACTGCAGGGTCATTCTCGGGGTTAGACTGCAGGGTCATTCTCGGGGTTAGACTGCATTGTAAATGCATGGTCATTCTCAGGGTTAGACTGCATTGTGAAAGCATGGTCATTCTCAGGGTTAGACTGCATGGTCATTCTCAGGGTTAGACTGCATTGTAAATGCATGGTCATTCTCAGGGTTAGACTGCATTGTGAAAGCAGGGTCATTCTCAGGGTTAGACTGCATTGTGAAAGCATGGTCATTCTCAGGGTTAGACTGCATTGTGAAAGCAGGGTCATTCTCAGGGTTAGACTGCATTGTGAAAGCATGGTCATTCTCAGGGTTAGACTGCATGGTCATTCTCAGGGTTAGACTGCATTGTGAAAGCATGGTCATTCTCAGGGTTAGACTGCATGGTCATTCTCAGGGTTAGACTGCATTGTGAAAGCATGGTCATTCTCAGGGTTAGACTGCATTGTGAAAGCATGGTCATTCTCAGGGTTAGACTGCATTGTGAAAGCAGGGTCATTCTCAGGGTTAGACTGCATTGTGAAAGCAGGGTCATTCTCAGGGTTAGACTGCATGGTCATCCTCAGGGTTAGACTGCATTGGGAAAGCAGGGACATTCTCAGGGTTAGACTGCATTGTGAAAGCATGGTCATTCTCAGGGTTAGACTGCATGGTCATTCTCAGCGTTAGACTGCATGGTCATTCTCAGGGTTAGACTGCATTGTGGAAGCAGGGTCATTCTCATGGTTAGACTGCATTGTGAAAGCAGGGACATGGTTTGATAACTGTCAAAATATTTATTGACTGGAAGTCTTCATGTGTCCCTCAGCTTGGTATTAATATCAGGATTCCTGTTCTAAACCAAATACTTACCACCTCATGCTGTCTGTGTTCACTGTGAATACCAGGCTCTGTGTTGTAGAGGTACTAGGTCTTTACCAGTGGGAAAGTACTATGTAATGCAGGCTACTCAATGCTCCGCTTGGGCAAAGTATCCATTCAATTGACCCCTACCTGGATCCCACCAGTTGAATAGAAGGATATGTCTTGTGGACCCCCTCCAACTTGATGTGTTTACAGTATCATCAAAAGGGGTGGTGTCTTACTACTTTTGGCCCGACCAACTTTGAGGCGGAACATTCTGGTCTCTGGTGAAGTGGAGAGAATAAATCCCCCCCCACCCCCCTGCTGTTAGCCTGTTTCCATGGTAACCTGGCTGCTAGACCAGTTCAGACTCCCATCCAGACTTTGACTGTTATATTTAAAGACACCAATGGGACCCTAACCAGTAACTGTGTGGACTATTTCATTGTCCAAATCAGAATCAATGTGATGGGGGATTGACTGGACTCACCCCGGAGAGGATAGACTTGCTCCAGTCCAGTAGTAGCCTGGTAGGCTTTAACATTGGGCTTTAAACACTGTTATTTGTACACTTCTAATGCAGAGAATCTGCACCAAGCTTTCAGTGCACTACTCAACATTCCTTGAACCAATTGACTTATTAATATTCTGTGTTCATACCCTAAATAGAATGGTAAGTAAAGCAGGGATAGAGAGATTGCCGGTTTCAATGCAGAGCTACAGTGGGTTTTTTCAGGGCCCATTTGATGAGATTTAAATTCATTCTGTGACGTTCCCAAATTCATCCCCCCTACTGGGGGATGCAGTATTAGCAGAGCACTGTCTCCTCCCACACAGCTTTTCTCTTCTCGCTCTCTACTATCATCACATCAACCTCCTCTAGAACACTGCAGCTGTGGGTCTGTTCAGAACGCCGCAATGTTTCAAAACATTAAAGTTCGGATAGCAATGCATTGTCTAGATCAGACACAGTTCTCTGTCTGGTAGAATAGGGAATTAAGTCACCTCTATTTTGTTGTGTTTCTGTCGCGGTCAAAGTTCTAAACGCTTCACCTCACTGAATACAGCAGATCTATGGAACAATGAGCCAGTCTGGATGGAATGCCTACTGTCTTCCTGTCCACTCTATCATCCTAGCAACAGTAGTCTGTGCCTTGTCCCCCTCCCCACACCCACCATGACGTGTGTTTCTGTCACGTCAGATGAAGGCTGCTCTGAAAGTGTCTCGGTACTCAGCAGGTGGATCCATTCTGCTCTTCGGTCTGTTTATAATTTACCAACTGTCTTGTTGTCATGGTAGATATGGAAGGGCTGTAGTGATGGAAGGGCTGTAGTGATGGAAGGGCTGTAGTGATGGAAGGGCTGTAGTGATGGTGTGATGGAAGGGCTGTAGTGATGGTGTGATGGAAGGGCTGTAGTGATGGAAGGGCTGTAGTGACGGTGTGATGGAAGGGCTGTAGTGATGGAAGGGCTGTAGTGATGGAAGGGCTGTAGTGATGGAAGGGCTGTAGTGATGGAAGGGCTGTAGTGATGGTGTGATGGAAGGGCTGTAGTGATAGGAGGGCTGTAGTGACGGTGTGATGGAAGGGCTGTAGTGATGGAAGGGCTGTAGTGATGGAAGGGCTGTAGTGACGGTGTGGTGGAAGGGCTGTAGTGACGGTGTGGTGGAAGGGCTGTAGTGACGGTGTGGTGGAAGGGCTGTAGTGACGGTGTGGTGGAAGGGCTGTAGTGACGGAAGGGCTGTAGTGACGGTGTGGTGGAAGGGCTGTAGTGACGGTGTGGTGGAAGGGCTGTAGTGACGGTGTGGTGGAAGGGCTGTAGTGGTGGAAGGGCTGTAGTGACGGTGTGATGGAAGGGCTGTAGGGATGGAAGGGCTGTAGGGATGGAAGGGCTGTAGTGACGGTGTGATGGAAGGGCTGTAGTGATGGAAGGGCTGTAGTGACGGTGTGGTGGAAGGGCTGTAGTGACGGTGTGGTGGAAGGGCTGTAGTGACGGTGTGGTGGAAGGGCTGTAGTGACGGTGTGGTGGAAGGGCTGTAGTGACGGTGTGATGGAAGGGCTGTAGTGACGGTGTGATGGAAGGGCTGTAGTGACGGTGTGATGGAAGGGCTGTAGTGACGGTGTGATGGAAGGGCTGTAGTGACGGTGTGATGGAAGGGCTGTAGTGATAGGCTCATGAGTCATAGTGTTGTCTCTGATTGGCCGGATAGAAAGGTCCTTTGACACACAGTCTGTGATTCAGCAGCTTCACACTTGTAGGGATTCATTGTCCTGCTGCTATTCCTGAACACATAGCAGGTTGATACACAGCAGAGTGAAGTCATTAACTCTTGAGCTTTGGTTGTTATTGTGTCAAATGGAATGACGGTAGTGATCTGGTGAGAGGGAGTCATCCATCGTCCTATGGATGTTTCATGTTCTGTAACTGATGTTGACGTCTGTGGCAAGCTAAATCGTCAGGAATGATGTATGTTCTCCTGTTGGAAGCAAATAATGAAAGCCCATGAATACAGCAGCGAGTCACCACAGCAGTGTCCATTGGGGGAGTTACTTTGGTATCTGCTGGCCTGGGTTAGTCGGGCTGGGAGCATATGAGTGGACAGAGTAGGTCTCTCCAGAGCAGAGACGGTGAGCTGAGGACATGATATGAGAGACAAGGCGTCGGCTGGAACATCATGCAAGTTTAATTTGGCTCCAGTATGGCTGTGCTCCTCTCCACCCAGCCTGACACGCCACAGCAGCACAGGGATAAGACGCCCAGCCTGACACTCCACAGCAGCACAGGGATAAGACGCCCAGCCTGACACTCCACAGCAGCACAGGGATAAGACGCCCAGCCTGACACGCCACAGCAGCACTGTCCTGAATGGAGAGGAGAGCGTCGGTCTGCTACATTTTGAAACGGACCATTAGTGTTTCTCAAGTCGAGGTTTCAGTCCTCTTTCTTCCATTTGGAGCCTACTGAACACAACCCAGGTCTGGTCGACAGACGGACTGGCTCTTAGCAACGGCCCCTGAGTCTGCCTGACTTCCTGGCTCCATGTCTCCTCCCAGATGAATGAATACCTGCGAGGTGTGTTTTTAATACACTGCAGCAGTAGCATCAACAGCAATGCATCGAGGGCAAGTCCATTTCCGGACGGTGGTTGTCATAACTACCTTATGGAAATGAGGCTGGCCTGAGTTTTAACAATGCACCTCTTCTGATGGTTATGGGAATACCCCAAGTGACGATCCAATGAGTGACTGAGTTTGACGGCAGTCATTTGTATTTAACACTTCCCAGTGCTGATGTATCTAGTCTTCGCTGTTCCAATTAGACCATCTCTTACCAGTGCCCTGACCACCAGACCAACAGCATGGAACATGATGTTCTACCTAGACCATCTCTTACCAGAGCCCTGACCACCAGACCAACAGCATGGAACATGGATGTTCTACCTAGACCATCTCTTACCAGAGCCCTGACCACCAGACCAACAGCATGGAACATGGATGTTCTACCTAGACCATCTCTTACCAGAGTCCTGACCACCAGACCAACAGCATGGAACATGGATGTTCTACCTAGACCATCTCTTACCAGAGCCCTGACCACCAGACCAACAGCATGGAACATGGATGTTCTACCTAGACCATCTCTTACCAGAGTCCTGACCACCAGACCAACAGCATGGAACATGGATGTTCTACCTAGACCATCTCTTACCAGAGCCCTGACCACCAGACCAACAGCATGGAACATGGATGTTCTACCTAGACCATCTCTTACCAGAGTCCTGACCACCAGACCAACAGCATGGAACATGGATGTTCTACCTAGACCATCTCTTACCAGAGCCCTGACCACCAGACCAACAGCATGGAACATGGATGTTCTACCTAGACCATCTCTTACCAGAGTCCTGACCACCAGACCAACAGCATGGAACATGGATGTTCTACCTAGACCATCTCTTACCAGAGCCCTGACCACCAGACCAACAGCATGGAACATGGATGTTCTACCTAGACCATCTCTTACCAGAGCCCTGACCACTAGACCAACAGCATGGAACATGATGTTCTACTTAGACCATCTCTTACCAGAGTCCTGACCAACAGCATGGAACATGTTCTACTTAGACCATCTCTTACCAGAGCCCTGACCAACAGCATGGAACATGGATGTTCTGGGTTCTAAACAGGAGGCTGTAACAGTTGTTCCTGAAATGAAACATGTTGGTTCTCATCCCGAGCACCACTGGGTCTTAGTCACCGTTGTGAATAAAAATGGGTTTTTCACAGCAAAGTGATCTTTGAAGAGTTTGAAGAGCGGCAGTTACTGAAATGTGATATTTGATCGTTTTCTCCTGATTTAGAGAAGTGATAACTGATCCGAGGTCAGGCAGTCCACTGTGAAAACATATTTGTATCATTTTGGAGCCAAAAGCTACATTATTCACCATTCATCACACAAAGCCTACTCTTCTATTAAAGTCCTCCTACCATCACTTCCTGTCGAATCAGATTCTATCAGCTCAGTCACTGCTGAATGTCGGAACACATCGGCCCTTATAGAAGTGTTCTATTGCAGAACCAGAAGTCTATGATGTTTGTTATATAAAAACACGTTCTCCCTTCCAGTTTTGTTTCATGGAAATGTGATTTGGTAAATGCAT
The DNA here is from genome assembly GCF_002021735.2 of Oncorhynchus kisutch. Lineage (NCBI taxonomy): Eukaryota > Metazoa > Chordata > Actinopteri > Salmoniformes > Salmonidae > Oncorhynchus > Oncorhynchus kisutch. The sequence continues at coordinate 83,138 of NW_022265758.1, read as the reverse complement.
GAGGCAACTAGAATATCAATTACTTCTTTTTCACGCTCTCTTGAATCAGCTCCTATCGCTTCATAGAAAAAAGAAATGCTCAGGGAAATGAAATCCATGTACTGTATTATATTGCATCCTTAAGGCTTCTCTGAAGTTTTTTCACATCTGTTACCTTGGAGCCGATTCTGTTTTGGTGCGTTGTCAGATTTAGCTCCAGTATGTGTTGCACCAACATGGAGCTGTCTTGGCTTTGGGTGTATGTACTACTGGCTCTAGGCCTTTAATGTAGACTGTACTATACTGACTCTGTTTTACAAATCTTTTGAGAGTATTTGAACTTTTGGTATTGTTTGTTGGTTTGGCAATGCCACTGTCAGCCAGAGAAATATGTTGAGAAGGATTATCAACACAGCAAGCAAGGTACTAGGAGTCAAACAGAGAGGCCTGGATGAGATCTTTTAAGGTCAGGGCCCTCTGTAAGGTACTAGGAGTCAAACAGAGAGGCCTGGATGAGATCTTTTAAGGTCAGGTCCCTCTGTAAGGCTCACAAAATAATTTTAGACCCAAGCCACCCCCTGTACCTGGACTTTGAACTACTCCCCTCTGGGTGCAGGTATAGGGCACCCCTCAGCAGGAAAAACACAACTAGACAATCATTTGTGCCAGACGTGATATCCCTCCTAAATAGCTCGGGTGAATGTTCCTATCGACTCCATAAGGCCAGCAAGCAAATGTTCCTATCGACTCCGTATGGCCAGCAGGCTAATGTTCCTATCGACTCCGTATGGCCAGCAGGCTAATGTTCCTATCGACTCCGTATGGCCAGCAGGCTAATGTTCCTATCGACTCCGTATGGCCAGCAGGCTAATGTTCCTATCGACTCCGTATGGCCAGCAGGCTAATGTTCCTATCGACTCCGTATGGCCAGCAGGCTAATGTTCCTATCGACTCCGTATGGCCAGCAGGCTAATGTACCTATCGACTCCGTATGGCCAGCAGGCTAATGTTCCTATCGACTCCGTATGGCCAGCAGGCTAATGTTCCTATCGACTCCGTATGGCCAGCAGGCTAATGTTCCTATCGACTCCGTATGGCCAGCAGGCTAATGTTCCTATCGACTCCGTATGGCCAGCAGGCTAATGTTCCTATCGACTCCGTATGGCCAGCAGGCTAATGTTCCTATCGGCTCCGTATGGCCAGCAGGTTAATGTTCCTATCGGCTCCGTATGGCCAGCAAGCTAATGTTCCTATCGGCTCCGTATGGCCAGCAGGTTAATGTTCCTATCGACTCCGTAAGGCCAGCAGGCTAATGTTCCTATCGACTCCGTATGGCCAGCAGGCTAATGTTCCTATCGACTCCGTATGGCCAGCAGGCTAATGTTCCTATCGACTCCGTATGGCCAGCAGGCTAATGTTCCTATCGGCTCCGTATGGCCAGCAGGCTAATGTTCCTATCGGCTCCGTATGGCCAGCAGGTTAATGTTCCTATCGGCTCCGTATGGCCAGCAGGCTAATGTTCCTATCGGCTCCGTATGGCCAGCAGGTTAATGTTCCTATCGACTCCGTAAGGCCAGCAGGCTAATGTTCCTATCGACTCCGTATGGCCAGCAGGCTAATGTTCCTATCGACTCCGTATGGCCAGCAGGCTAATGTTCCTATCGACTCCGTATGGCCAGCAGGCTAATGTTCCTATCGACTCCGTATGGCCAGCAGGCTAATGTTCCTATCGACTCCGTATGGCCAGCAGGCTAATGTTCCTATCGACTCCGTATGGCCAGCAGGCTAATGTTCCTATCGACTCCGTATGGCCAGCAGGCTAATGTTCCTATCGACTCCGTATGGCCAGCAGGCTAATGTTCCTATCGACTCCGTATGGCCAGCAGGCTAATGTTCCTATCGACTCCGTATGGCCAGCAGGCTAATGTTCCTATCGACTCCGTATGGCCAGCAGGTTAATGTTCCTATCGACTCCGTATGGCCAGCAGGCTAATGTTCCTATCGACTCCGTATGGCCAGCAGGCTAATGTTCCTATCGACTCCGTATGGCCAGCAGGCTAATGTTCCTATCGACTCCATATGGCCAGCAGGCTAATGTTCCTATCGACTCCGTATGGCCAGCAGGCTAATGTTCCTATCTTGTCTTTTTTAAAATGTTTTCTTTCTTTATTGATACGTAACTGTTATGAAAGTTGTATTGTCAATTTTCTTTTGTATTTGAAATGCTACTTTAAATGTGTACATGACACTGCAACACAGTTTCCCCCCATGGGGACAATAAAGTCAGTAAAGTAAAGCTAAAGATGCACTTTGTGGAAAAAACACTATTTCCTGGTTGCTAAATTTCAAATAGTTCGCTTAATTTCAGTTTGTGACAAAACAAGCAAGTATAGTGTAGAGAATCATTGTACCATGTAAACTGCTGTGAAATTTTTTTTTTCCATAACTAAAACGAAAGTATTTTCAGCTCTTGGATACTAGTGTACAAAACTGTAAAAGACTAAAAAACCAGTGCACACAGAACAGATCTACAGCTTCTTTAGACTTGCTTTCAATGAGTGACAGATCTATAACACACATTTCTGTGTTAATTTGGTTGGGTTGCCCATAAAAGTGACATTGCATCTTTAACAGAGAGATGACATATGTAATCTACTACTAGGGAGACAGTTACATATTGCATCTAACAGAGAGATGACATATGTAATCCACTACTAGGGAGACAGTTACATATTGCAGCTGTAACACAGAGATGACATATGTAATCTACTACTAGGGATACAGTTACATATGGCATCTAACAGAGAGATGACATATGTAATCTGCTACTAGGGAGACAGTTACACATTGCATCTAACAGAGAGATGACATATGTAATCTGCTACTAGGGAGGCAGTTACACATTGCATCTAACAGAGAGATGACATATGTAATCTGCTACTAGGGAGACAGTTACATATTGCATCTAACAGAGAGATGACATATGTAATCCACTACTAGGGAGACTGTTACATATTGCATCTAACAGAGAGATGACATATGTAATCCACTACTAGGGAGACTGTTATATATGTAATCCACTACTAGGGAGACTGTTACATATGTAATCCGCTACTGGGGAGACTGTTACATATGTAATCCACTACTAGGGAGACTGTTACATATGTAATCCACTACTAGGGAGACTGTTACATATGTAATCCGCTACTGGGGAGACTGTTATATATGTAATCCGCTACTGGGGAGACTGTTATATATGTAATCCGCTACTGGGGAGACTGTTACATATGTAATCTGCTACTAGGGAGACTGTTACATATGTAATCTGCTACTAGGGAGACAGTTACATATTGCAGCTGTAACAGAGAGATGACATGTAATCTACTACTAGGGAGACAGTTACATATTGCATCTTTAACAGAGAGATGACATATGTAATCCGCTACTAGGGAGACTGTTATATGTAATCCGCTACTAGGGAGACTTATATGTAATCCGCTACTAGGGAGACGGGATCGGAAGCAGTTTAGGGTTTCTACCGTCATTGAGTTTGAAATGCTTGTTTTGTCACAGAAGGGACAGAGGGATAGAGAACAATGACTCTGAATATGTACAATGGTTTAGGGACATTTTCATTGCAGAGTTAGGCCTTATTACCATGGCCATTTATGTTAAGTAGAGAACAGGAAGAAAAGTGATGCTGACTATTGAACCAGCGGTATGGGGTTTTAATGTGGTCTGTTTTCAGGTTATTGCAGGATTGTCCTTGTTTCTTTAATTTCTCCTCTCTCTGTCTCTCTCCCTCAGATTGGGTGATCTGGGATGAAGTCTCATGAATTCCCTCATTGGAGCTGACATTAACAGTCAGCAGGAACAAGTGCATATTCTTCACAAGACAGAAACCTCCCCTCGTTTCCCCTACAACGTCCGTCTAACAGTCCCAGGTGACGTACGCACGCCATGGCCAGCCGAAGGAAGACCACGACCCCTTGTAGAGCTGATGCTGTTTTTCGAGGTGATGACATGATGTGGCAAGAGGATCCAGGTGAGATGGAGGTATCGGCAAAGGACAAAAGCACAGTGGTGAATGGATCCACAGAGATGCTTCCTGGAGAGGACTGGAGCTCCGGGACAGAGCCTAGTGGTTCACTTCAGGAGTCGCCGGCCCCTGAGAAACCTAATGCGGTGGATTCAAGGCCTCAGAGGAAGCAGCAGGGAGGCTATGAATGCAAGTACTGTCCGTTCTCTACGCAGAACCTGAATGAGTTCAAGGAACACGTGGACTCCAATCACCCCAATGTCATTCTCAACCCGCTCTACCTGTGTGCTGTGTGCAACTTCAACACAAAGAAGTTTGACACCTTGACAGAGCACAACGAGAGGTGTCATCCAGGGGAGAGCAACTTCAAGTTCAAGAGAATCAAGCTGAACAATCAGACCATCCTAGAGCAGTCGATAGAAGGAGCAGGCAACGCTGTGGTCTGTGATTCAACCAACGGCATTCAGACAGGAGAAGACTTCGCCACTTTCCCCCTGAGCAAATCCACCACGGTGAAGATTAGTAAGCCAAAAACAGACAACAAACGGTTATTCACAGAAAGTCAACCGGACAGACTCGACCACGAGCTCCCCAGAAAGCAGATCGCCGCCGTGAATGTGACCGGGACCGTGATCATCCCAGAAGCAACCCTAAAAGATGGCGTCTCTCATATCATGCCTTCTCTTCAGCGCCCGCCTAACTACAACTTAGTACCAAAAATCGCTGTCCCTTTGAACACCTCCAAGTACAACCCTTCACTGGACAGTAACATGACACTCATCACATCCTTCACCAAGTTCCCGTACCCGACCCAAGCGGAGCTGTCCTGGCTTACCGTTGCCTCCAAGCACCCCGAGGAACAGATCAAGGTGTGGTTCACCCTCCAGAGACTGAAGCAAGGCATCAGCTGGTCCCCTGAAGAGGTGGAAGAAGCTCGGAAGAAGATGTTCAACGGCACCATCCAGTCAGTCCCACAGACCACCTTCACCGTGCTGAGCGGCGCCCAGATGGCTCAGTCCACCAAAGGACAACAGTCCCTAGTTCAATCCGTCCCCTTCAACCTCCTGGGACAGACCAGTTATGTGTTGACGCCGGTTGCGAACGGCTCAGCTGTCAGTTGTTCTCCCATCACACTAACCATGGCAAACCAGGTCGTACAGTCAGTCAAGCGACCCTTGGTAGCTCCAGTAGTGGCCGCTTCAGAGATCAAACGTCCCTCCATAATCCAGACGATTCAGGCACCTACACCTAGACTGGTGGCTTCGCCTAAACCCAGCTTCACTTCAGACTCCAATAAAACCCCGGACCAGATTGCTGTACTGAAAGCGAGTTACACCCAGTGCCAGTTCCCTGAAGAGGAGGAAGTGTACCGCCTCATTGAGTCCACCGGCCTCTCTAGAGGAGAAATCAAGAAGTGGTTCAGTGAGCAACGACTCCTCAATCACAAGGTGGCGCCACAGGTGATTAAGATTGAGCCCCAGGCATTGAAAGACAGTCAGCCCAAAAAGGCTGTCCCCACCCAGTTTCCTCTCCTGGAGAGGCTCAAAGGCAAATCCTCTGAGCAGCTCAAGATGCTAGAGGAGAGTTTTCAGAGGACCAGCTCCCCCACTGAAATTGACGTTGACAATCTCGTTGTGGACACAAGGCTCTCCAAGACTGAGATCGACTGCTGGTTCTCAGAGCGCAGAGCACTGCGGGACAACTTGGAGCAAGCCCTGGCAAACTCCATGTGTCCGAAGAGCCTTGAGGAGCAACGAGGGATACTGAATAGTGTTTACGAACAGGACAGCAAAGTCCGGTGCTCACCTCTTCCCATCGTCACCACTTCCACCAGTCCTGAGCCCATCGACAGGAAATCACTAGGGCTTCTCAAAGAGGTGTTCACCCAGACCCAGTGGCCGTCGCCAGAGGAGTACAGCCAGCTGGAGGGACAGACGGGTTTGTCTCGCACAGAGATTGTCCGCTGGTTCAAGGAAAACCGATCTTCCCTGAAGAACGGAACCATGGACTGGATGGACCAGTTCCACAAAGTCAACGGCAAAGCAGGACAGAATGGTCAGAGCTCGTCAGGCATCACCGAACGACCCCCAAGCAGCATTCTCCAGCAGCACTTCACAGAAGCCAAGACCACGCTGCTTTCGGCAGAGGACGCAGAGAAGCTTCCTTTGCAGTCGAAACTCATCAACCAGGACATAGTCCAGTGGTTTACCAGTAAGCTGGGCCAGAGTATGACAGACATCAGCAGGGGCAGGGACCAACATGGACAGGCCAACGTGGACAGAAGCAGATGGGTGAAGGTGACCATGGCTGTAGGGGACGAGACTAAAGGTGCTTTGGAGAACCAGAAGATCGGCTCGGAAGCAGAGGTGCTGATGGGAGACCAACCTGGTCGGGTGACTGGATGAAAAGAGCATGGTGAGTAGTCTATGATAAGCTACTGTCCTGCAAGTTTACAATTCCTTTGATCATTAACACTGAAATGCATAATTATCTCGTCTTGATGCCTGTAAGTAAACTGTCAAAAAAGATGTCCCAGATGAAGGGGAATTGGTTATGTAGTGATGGTTTTCCCTTTAACAGAGCGATGGCTAGCAACAATCTAGCAGCTGTGGCTTTGAACCACACGGGATGCCTGTAATTTAGCCTTCAGAAAAACATCTTGGCAGGAAGAGGCTATTGAGATTATACACATGTGGTTATCACTGGGGATTTTTCCCCCTGGTGAACAGAAAAGCACCTCTGATAGCCTGCTGTATGGGTATGTTAACTGCAGAATGATAGGTTAACAACAAAGGGTGTAGTCAGCCATCTGTATAACAAGTCTTGTGTTTTGACATTTTCCTTTGTTTCAGAGGATACTGAGTTTCTCAGGCAGAAGATTCTCAAGATTGTTGAATCTGGAACCAATGATTTCCTACCTGGCCTGTGACATCAGCACAGTGGACAGTAGAGTCCACGCCAAACACTGACTGGCAAAACCATTGAGTGCCAAAGTTGGACTTGATGCATCATTATTATTATTATTATTATTACACTTAATAAATAAACAAAAGGGCCCTTGTAAATATTTTTCTGTATTGCAAAAGCTTTGTAAACATTTTCAGGGTTGCTGGTTTTTACATTTCTAACAGGAGTCAATAACCCCTAAAAGAGGAATGTTTTTTTGGTTTTTATGACTACGATGGAAATTGTAAACCAATTCATCAGTTGGTAATTATTTTCTTTTTAACAAAACATTTAGTGACTGACAGCTGGTCATAGATGGCACTTATTTCAAGTGAATAGACTAGTAACACTTCTGATCTGATAACCAGTGAGTTCATCCATTTGGACTAAAGGGACTAGTGGTTCTCTACCAGACCATAGAATCACCTAGCCTGGGTTCCAGATGTTTGGCATATGACAAGGAGTGGAATGATGGCACAAACAGGTCCGCTACCCAGGCTAAGAATCACATACTTACATTACAATAACAGTTCTCCCCGCTCTCTCATGCTGAATGCTCCTGCTGCCTGAGACGACAGTCAGCCACAGAATGGACATGAAGACATTTTAGAAAACAAGAAAATGCACTGTACATGTTTTTTTGTAGTTCAGTCTAATTTTTGAATTGCAGCGTCCGTTGCATCAGTGACTGGTCTTTTCTCGTGTTGGCTTTCTAGATATCCATAGATATCCTAGGTGTAGTTAGGCTCCATTTCAATGGCTCGCTCCTTCAGTTTCATGCTTCTTCTATTAGTGAATCATGTTCACACATGTATCTGGAATACTGTACTGCTACCAAGAATCTCTTTGCTTCCTGTTTTTTTTTATTTATCCGTCTGCTGTAACTCAATAAAACACAACCAACTGAAGGATGTCTCTTGGTCCGTTGTGCAGTGGTCACTACTCAGAGATACTCAACCCTAAGGGCCCAGGGCTGGGTTACTACTCAGAGAGATACTCAACCCTAAGGGCCCAGGGCTGGGTTACTACTCAGAGAGATACTCAACCCTAAGGGCCCAGGGCTGGGTTACTACTCAGAGATACTCAACCCTAAGGGCCCAGGGTTACTACTCAGAGATACTCAACCCTAAGGGCCCAGGGCTGGGTTACTACTCAGAGAGATACTCAACCCTAAGGGCCCAGGGCTGGGTTACTACTCAAGAGAGATACTCAACCCTAAGGGCCCAGGGCTGGGTCACTACTCAGAGAGATACTCAACCCTAAGGGCCCAGGGCTGGGTTACTACTCAGAGAGATACTCAACCCTAAGGGCCCAGAGCTGGGTTACTACTCAGAGAGATACTCATTCCTAAGGGCCCAGGGTTACTACTCAGAGATACTCAACCCTAAGGGCCCAGGGCTGGGTCACTACTCAGAGAGATACTCAACCCTAAGGGCCCAGAGCTGGGTTTCTACAAAGCTAACATATGGAATAGTTTTTTAGATGGTCATGCTGAGGATCATTTAGTTATGAGGACCCCTGTATATATTATAAAATACTAATCAAAAGGAAGTATGTTTTAAAGTGTCTGGTCTATTTCTGGGAGGTGTAAGTAAGCTCGGGGGGGGGGGGGGGGGGTTGCATTTGACTGTGGAACCTTTCCCGCCTGGTACCGTGACACTTGTGGTCGTAGAGCAAAATGGAGAACACCATTGTGTTTGTGAGTCATCTTTCCATAGACTGGTCGTATTAGTTTGTAGCCCAAACCTTTTGGACACTAAAGATATTTGTGAGATAAACGATTTTTAGGATGTCTCCTCCTGGTCTGACAAACACAGCTGCAGTTCTGCCACCTTGCACAGTAGATGTGCTGGATTGAGGACTGGCCCATGCAACAACAAAAACAGACTGATTTGTGTTATGCTGATTAGATTAAGCGGGCATGTCAATCAACTCTAGGGGAAATGCACACTGGGTAGACCAAATATTGAGTTGCATCCCCTTTTGCCCTCAGAACAGCCTCAACTCTTCAGAGCATGGACTACAAGGTGTTGAAAGCGTTTCACAGGGATGCTGATCCACGTGGACTCCAAAGCTTCCCACAGTCAAGTTGACTGGATCATTCTTGATACACACGGGAAACTTGTGTGTGGAAAAACCCAGCAACAAACCAGAGCGTACCCCGTTCAAAGGCGCTTACATTTTGTGTCTTGCCCATTTACCCACAATCCTCCTCCAGCCGGTCTCCCCTTTATCTACACTGATTCAAGTGAATACCAAAGGATCATAGCTTTCACCTGGTCAGTCTGAGTGTTGTGTTCTCAGTGTATATGGGCTGCCTTAATCTGCATTTCCCCCTTCCTCTGTGTCCTTTAACAATGTTTCGGTCCAGAGACATGTACAGGATTTGATTTACTTCAGAACAATGTTCAAATATTTTTTTTATGCAACAAAAACTGAAGTTGTTACGTTCTGTTTACTCAAGTACAAAATGGCATTGTACAAAAGTTAGAAGCAGACCCAGCCAGAAAAGAAATCATAAGATACTCAACTGAAAGACATCCTCTGGTATAAGGTCACTGTACATGTGTGTCGGGGTCAATTCCATTGTAAAAACAAATTGTAATTTCAGTTAACTTGTTGAATTGACCCTAGTGAATAACTAAATATTCATCCTCAAGACAAGAATGCTGCTATTTAGCCTGGTTCATCTTCTGAATGGAAATCAAGTTGGCAACAAGCAAATCACTCATCGTGGAAACAGTTAATACCCATTTCACACCAACTGGGGGTATTCATCAAATCTTTTCAGTTTCATTTAATTGCCATGTTGCAGAGCTAAATGAAAGGAGAAACAGAACCATGACACTGCAGTTTGATATGGATCCAAAGCATCTACTGGGACAGTCGGAGCACGAACCGTAGGCTTTTATCTCAAAATACAAACTGCATTGTTGCATCATTATACTATGTTGAAGATTACATTTTTCAATCCCCCACAACTTCGACCCTACTCCCCCATTCAAAACAGACAAACATTCAGTGTGGTGTGATCATACAACCGCGTAGACCCGGGGGGGGGTGAACAAGAAATATTGTTTTGTGTTATTATATATGAGCCTATCTACACAGCCAGCGTGAGTGTTGCTGTTGCCCCGTGTTCTATTTAAGGAGCAAAGAGAATTCAGTCCTTAGTGCTTCGGCTGTTCTCTCCCAGAACAATTCTTTTCTAAATAGCCAAACCCACGCTCTGAAAAGGCTGGCTGCGGCAACACACTGGTTAGGAGGAGCCCTGTAATTACAGTGTAATCAGATATGGCATCTTGTGTAAAAGAGAGCACTGAAAGAATAACATGCTGATCATATCCACAGCTGAGACATCTCTTTTCTGAACAGTCCAAAGGAAGGGGAGTTGGATACAAAAACAATCTGCTTTCTTCTGCATAATTTGGGCATCGGCGGTAGTCTTGAGGAGTGGAGACAAGAGTCTTTGTCCTGCTACTCGGTAGGACAGTCTCCTCAGTCGTCCCCTAGACGGAAGCCAGCTCCCCAGGCATGACGTCCTCCCATACCTCCTCCACCACCACCACCACCACCGGCCTCGGGAGCTGCAGGTCTCCTGCTGGGTGGCGCTCCAAACCCAGACACGCCCCCTCGTCTGTTGGGCAGGAAGCGGTACCTGTAGAGACAGAAGAAAGCACACTGTATTAAAACAGACATGCATCTCTGAAATGTAGAATGAGGACAACAGGGCTGTGTTCAGCAGGAATGTTCACGTAGAAATATATTTGTGTAGAACAGACACACATCTCTGACATGTAGTATAAGGAATCGTGTCACCTCTATTCATGACATTTCTACCCGTCATGTTGCTTCAGGATTAAAGCAACACATGACTGGGACACCAGACAGGCAGAGAAGCAGAGGAACTCACAGGAAGTCAGGTGTTGACAGGAAGGACCTGCCTCCCAGGTCCATGGGGTATTTAAACATCAGGAAGAAGTAGAGATGGCCCACCAGGTTCCCAATCAGTTCATTGACAACACTGGAGATGAGAACAACAAAGACACTTAGTAAAATCCTAATGGCTTTAGACATTTCTGTTATATGTAAATTGTAGTTATAACATATTGGATTGTTGATTAAATAATAGAACTACTTACGAGCCCCCAATAATGTAGTTGAATCCAAGGATGACCCAGGGTAGATAACATGCTTTGAAGCGTGTCCCAAACCAGAAGGAGACTATGGTTTCTCTGTTCAGCTGAGCCCACACGTACAGGACGGACATTATCAACGGGATCATCAGGAGCTGGAAAACACAACATCGATTTGCATATTTTAAAAATCAAAATGTATTTGTCACATGCGCTGAATACAACAGGTGTAGACCTTACAGTGAAATGCTTATGAGCCCTTAACCAACAACGCAGTTTTAAAAAAATAGATTAAAGTAACATAATTAAAGAGCACCAGTAAAATAACAATAGCGAGGCTTTATACAGGGGATACCGGTACAGAGTCAATGTGGAGGCTATATACAGGGGATATCGGTACAGAGTCAATGTGGAGGCTTTATACAGGGGGTACCGGTACAGAGTCAATGTGGAGGCTATATACAGGGGATATCGGTACAGAGTCAATGTGGAGGCTATATACAGGGGATACCGGTACAGAGTCAATGTGGAGGCTATATACAGGGGATACCGGTACAGAGTCAATGTGGAGGCTATATACAGGGGATACCGGTACAGAGTCAATGTGGAGGCTATATACAGGGGATACCGGTACAGAGTCAATGTGGAGGCTTTATACAGGGGATACCGGTACGGAGTCAATGTGGAGGCTATATACAGGGGGGTACTGGTACAGAGTCAATGTGGAGGCTATATACAGGGGGTACCGGTACAGAGTCAATGTGGAGGCTATATACAGGGGATACCGGTACAGAGTCAATGTGGAGGCTATATACAGGGGATACCGGTACAGAGTCAATGTGGAGGCTTTATACAGGGGATACCGGTACAGAGTCAATGTGGAGGCTATATACAGGGGATACCAGTAAGGAGTCAATGTGGAGGCTATATACAGGGGATACCAGTAAGGAGTCAATGTGGAGGCTATATACAGGGGGTACCGGTACAGAGTCAATGTGGAGGCTATATACAGGGGGTACCGGTACAGAGTCAATGTGGAGGCTATATACAGGGGTACCGGTACAGAGTCAATGTGGAGGCTATATACAGGGGTACCGGTACAGAGTCAATGTGGAGACTATATACAGGGGGTACCGGTACAGAGTCAATGTGGAGGCTATATACAGGGGATACCGGTACAGAGTCAATGTGGAGGCTATATACAGGGGATACCGGTACAGAGTCAATGTGGAGGCTATATACAGGGGATACCGGTACAGAGTCAATGTGGAGGCTTTATACAGGGGATACCGGTACAGAGTCAATGTGGAGGCTATATACAGGGGATACCAGTAAGGAGTCAATGTGGAGGCTATATACAGGGGATACCAGTAAGGAGTCAATGTGGAGGCTATATACAGGGGATACCAGTACAGAGTCAATGTGGAGGCTATATACAGGGGGTACCGGTACGGAGTCAATGTGGAGGCTATATACAGGGGGTACCGGTACGGAGTCAATGTGGAGGCTATATACAGGGGGTACCGGTACAGAGTCAATGTGGAGACTATATACAGGGGATACCGGTACAGAGTCAATGTGGAGGCTATATACAGGGGGTACCGGTACGGAGTCAATGTGGAGACTATATACAGGGGATACCGGTACGGAGTCAATGTGGAGGCTATATACAGGGGATACCAGTACGGAGTCAATGTGGAGATTATATACAGGGGATACCGGTACAGAGTCAATGTGGAGACTATATACAGGGGATACCTGTACAGAGTCAATGTGGAGACTATATACAGGGGGTACCGGTACAGAGTCAATGTGGAGGCTATATACAGGGGGTACCGGTACAGAGTCAATGTGGAGGCTATATACAGGGGATACCGGTACAGAGTCAATGTGGAGGCTATATACAGGGGGTACCGGTACAGAGTCAATGTGGAGGCTATATACAGGGGGTACCGGTACAGAGTCAATGTGGAGGCTATATACAGGGGATACCGGTACAGAGTCGATGTGGAGGCTATATACAGGGGATACCAGTACAGAGTCAATGTGGAGACTATATACAGGGGGTACCGGTACAGAGTCAATGTGGAGGCTATATACAGGGGGTACCGGTACAGAGTCAATGTGGAGGCTATATACAGGGGATACCGGTACAGAGTCAATGTGGAGGCTATATACAGGGGATACCGGTACAGAGTCAATGTGGAGGCTTTATACAGGGGATACCGGTACAGAGTCAATGTGGAGGCTATATACAGGGGATACCAGTAAGGAGTCAATGTGGAGGCTATATACAGGGGATACCAGTAAGGAGTCAATGTGGAGGCTATATACAGGGGGTACCGGTACAGAGTCAATGTGGAGGCTATATACAGGGGGTACCGGTACAGAGTCAATGTGGAGGCTATATACAGGGGTACCGGTACAGAGTCAATGTGGAGGCTATATACAGGGGTACCGGTACAGAGTCAATGTGGAGACTATATACAGGGGGTACCGGTACAGAGTCAATGTGGAGGCTATATACAGGGGATACCGGTACAGAGTCAATGTGGAGGCTATATACAGGGGGTACCGGTACAGAGTCAATGTGGAGGCTTTATACAGGGGATACCGGTACAGAGTCAATGTGGAGGCTATATACAGGGGATACCAGTAAGGAGTCAATGTGGAGGCTATATACAGGGGATACCAGTACAGAGTCAATGTGGAGGCTATATACAGGGGGGTACCGGTACGGAGTCAATGTGGAGGCTATATACAGGGGGTACCGGTACGGAGTCAATGTGGAGGCTATATACAGGGGGTACCGGTACAGAGTCAATGTGGAGACTATATACAGGGGATACCGGTACAGAGTCAATGTGGAGGCTATATACAGGGGGTACCGGTACGGAGTCAATGTGGAGACTATATACAGGGGATACCGGTACGGAGTCAATGTGGAGGCTATATACAGGGGATACCAGTACGGAGTCAATGTGGAGATTATATACAGGGGATACCGGTACAGAGTCAATGTGGAGACTATATACAGGGGATACCTGTACAGAGTCAATGTGGAGACTATATACAGGGGGTACCGGTACAGAGTCAATGTGGAGGCTATATACAGGGGGTACCGGTACAGAGTCAATGTGGAGGCTATATACAGGGGATACCGGTACAGAGTCAATGTGGAGGCTATATACAGGGGGTACCGGTACAGAGTCAATGTGGAGGCTATATACAGGGGGTACCGGTACAGAGTCAATGTGGAGGCTATATACAGGGGATACCGGTACAGAGTCGATGTGGAGGCTATATACAGGGGATACCAGTACAGAGTCAATGTGGAGACTATATACAGGGGGTACCGGTACAGAGTCAATGTGGAGGCTATATACAGGGGATACCGGTACAGAGTCAATGTGGAGACTATATACAGGGGGTACCGGTACATAGTCAATGTGGAGGCTATATACAGGGGATACCGGTACAGAGTCAATGTGGAGGCTATATACAGGGGATACCTGTACAGAGTCAATGTGGAGACTATATACAGGGGATACCTGTACAGAGTCAATGTGGAGACTATATACAGGGGGTACCGGTACAGAGTCAATGTGGAGACTATATACAGGGTGTTACGGTACAGAGTCAATGTGGAGGCTATATACAGGGGGTACCGGTACAGAGTCAATGTGGAGGCTATATACAGGGGATACCGGTACAGAGTCAATGTGGAGGCTATTGTTCCAATAGTCCACTGTTGATTCAATCCCGATGTGTTTTGCGTGTCAGCAGTCAAGTTGTTTTGCATCATCATGATGCACCAGTGACACTTTGCTTCTAGAAAGTCCATTATCTTGACATGATGCTGTGGCCAGTGACACTTTGCTTCTAGAAAGTCCATTATCTTGACATGATGCTGTGGCCAGTGACACTTTGCTTCTAGAAAGTCCATTATCTTGAACATGTGATTGCTGACATGCAAAACATATTGGGACTGTATCAACAATGGACTAATGGAAAATAATACCAAAAGATAGTTTGAGTGGATTTTCCATACACACACACACACACACACACACACACACACACATACATATATATATATATGTATGTATGTATCTAATAAAACCTTGCCTATCCTTGACAGGTGCAGTAGGGATGGGCTGACAGCCTTTAATTAATGCAGGGTTTGACTATGTGTCTTGGTAAATGAAAAAGGCAACAGGTCTTAATTCTTCTAAAGGACAGAGAGAATAGAAGGAACCTACCTGCATGTCCATCATTAAGCCGGTTATCTACACAAGCAATGTCAAGGAAATCTGCATTCACATGTTGAATCAAACTCCCTTCGTCTAGTTGTATATAAACAGGCCACATACCCCGACCTTCATTTCCCTTCTAGTTACCCTGACCTTCATTCCCCTTCCAGTTACCCCGACCTTAATTTCCCTTCTAGTTACCCCGACCTTCATTTCCCTTCTAGTTACCCCGACCTTCATTTCCCTTCTAGTTGCCCCGACCTTCATTTCCCTTCTAGTTGCCCCGACCTTCATTTCCCTTCTAGTTACCCGGACCTTCATTTCCCTTCTAGTTACCCTGACCTTCATTTCCCTTCTAGTTACCCTGACCTTCAGTTCCCTTCTAGTTACTCAAAAGGAAAAGCAGTGGAACAGATGACTTGACAACAGAACTATTGTATCTGTTCTGTCATGGAGCATAGAGGAGCCTAATGATCCATTCCAGCTGTACTGAGATTCTGGAACCACAACACAGTAACTGAGGCAGCATGGGCAGAAAGACAGAGGCTGTATTTCAACCCGATCTTTCACGTGAGTAGTGTTGTCCATCCATATGACCTGCATTAACCACATGGCTGTACAGACTGTAGCTAGGCTACTAGCAAACAGGGGGTTTGGCTGTACAGAGACTAGCTAGGCCACTAGCAGACAGGGGGTTTGGCTGTACAGAGACTGTAGCTAGGCCACTAGCAGACAGGGGGTTTGGCTGTACAGAGACTGTAGCTAGGCCACTAGCAGACAGGGGGTTTGGCTGTACAGAGACTGTAGCTAGGCCACTAGCAGACAGGGGGTTTGGCTGTACAGAGACTGTAGCTAGGCCACTAGCAGACAGGGGGTTTGGCTGTACAGAGACTGTAGCTAGGCCACTAGCAGACAGGGGGTTTGGCTGTACAGAGACTGTAGCTAGGCCACTAGCAGACAGGGGGTTTGGCTGTACAGAGACTGTAGCTAGGCCACTAGCAGACAGGGGGTTTGGCTGTACAGAGACTGTAGCTAGGCCACTAGCAGACAGGGGGTTTGGCTGTACAGAGACTGTAGCTAGGCCACTAGCAGACAGGGGGTTTGGCTGTACAGAGACTGTAGCTAGGCCACTAGCAGGCTGGGGGTTTGGCTGTACAGAGACTGTAGCTAGGCCACTAGCAGGCAGGGGGGTTGGCTATACAGACTGTAGCTAGGCCACTAGCAGGCAGGGGGGTATGGCTGTACAGACTGTAGCTAGGCCACTAGCAGGCAGGGGGGTATGGCTGTACAGACTGTAGCTAGGCCACTACCAGACAGGGGGTTTTGCTGTCCAGAGAAACAGATTGTAGCTAGGCCACTGGAAAGGGGCTGAACTGTTGCTTGGCAGCATAACAGGTAGGGGGGTGGCTCTAATAATACATACTATAACAAGGCCTGGACTCAGGAGAGGCAAAAACATTGGGAAATCATGGCAAAAAACATGAAAAACTATTAGCCTACCTTTAACAATGGACAAAACAGCATAACGTCGCTGTCTGATGAAAACCTTGTAACTCCAATTTTGCAAATATATATTTTTTTACATTACCGCTTTAAATGAACTCCCCTCAATGTTCTCTGAACATTTCATGACTCAAGGACACAAAACATGTATTCAAAATATATTAAAAGTTTCATAATGGTATGTTCCAATTCCTGAAAAGTTTCATAATGGTATGTTCCAATTCCTGAAAAGTTTCATAATGGTATGTTCCAATTCCTGAAAAGTTTCATAATGGTATGTTCCAATTCCTGAAAAGTTTCATAATGGTATGTTCCAATTCCTGAAAAGTTTCATAATGGTATGTTCCAATTCCTGAAAAGTTTCTGTTTTGAAGGTTTTCGGACAGAGACGATAAGTTAAATGTATGAAGAGGTTTTCAGACGGAGACGATAAGTTAAATGTATGAAGAGGTATTCAGACGGAGACGATAAGTTAAATGTATGAAGAGGTATTCAGACGGAGACGATAAGTTAAATGTATGAAGAGGTATTCAGACGGAGACGATAAGTTAAATGTATGAAGAGGTTTTCAGACAGAGACGATAAGTTAAATGTATGAAGAGGTATTCAGACGGAGACGATAAGTTAAATGTATGAAGAGGTATTCAGACGGAGACGATAAGTTAAATGTATGAAGAGGTTTTCAGACGGAGACGATAAGTTAAATGTATGGCTAATTGATTTACTAGAACTGATAATGTTGTCAGCTGCATAACAGATGAAGGCATCATATTGATAAGTAGGTAAAGGATACAACGATGCAGAGCCAGTTGAAGAGCAGCATGAACACAAAGTCAGCCGGACGCCCATCAAACGCCCCTGGAAGAGATGAGAGAGGATAGAGGGGGAGTGAGAGAGAGAGAGGATAGAGAGAAGAGATGAGAGGGAGAGAAGATAGAGAGGAGATATGAGAGGGAGAGGATAGAGAGGGAGTGAGAGGGAGAGAGGATAGAGAGGGAGAGAGAGGAGATATGAGAGAAACACTTTTGTTTGTTTATTTCATGTGCTTTGGCAACGTAAACATGTTTACCATGCCAATAAATCCCCTTTGAAATGACATTGAGAGATTTATTTGAGCGGCAGGCAATAGGTGTCATCACATTTAAAAATACTGTACATACAGACCTTACACCACAATTCTTTATTTAATCATATTCTAATTGCCTAACCCCACCATGGTCACAAGATTATTTTTAAATCTGTGTGTGTGTAGTGAACGACATGGTCTGCTTCCTCCTACCGTCCTAATGTTGTGTAACAGATCAGATGTATAATGGAGCCTGACTAACGATAAGAAGTGATCGGTGAGGCCTGGGATGGTCTAGCCGTCTAACCCACTTCCTCTGGAGCACATCTACCATGTACCGCTGTCAGCATGGGTTCCAGTCCAGCCCACTGCTCTTTAAGCCTGCTCTCTCCTACCTTTCACCTCCATCTAGCCCATAAACATACAACATTCCTGTCTATATAAAAACAAGTGATGTCTATTGGGCTGCTCATAGATTGGTGCCTGGTGGAGGGGCCTCTTCCACAGGACAGGCTCAACGTGTATTATGGTATCTGATGGAGGGGCCACTTCCACAGGACAGACTCAAATCAAATGTATTTATATAGCCCTTCGTACATCAGCTGATGTCTCAAAGTGCTGTACAGAAACCCAGCCTAAAACCCCAAACAGCAAGCAATGCAGGTGTAGAAGCACGGAAGACTCAATGTGTATTATGGTGCCTGATGGAGGGGTCTCTTCCACAGGACAGGCTCAATGTTTATTATGGTACCTGATGGAGGGGCCTCTTCCACAGGACAGACTCAATGTGTATTATGGTACCTGATGGAGGGGCCTCTTCCACAGGACAGACTCAATGTTTATTATGGTACCTGATGGAGGGGCCTCTTCCACAGGACAGACTCAATGTGTATTATGGTACCTGATCGAGGGGCCTCTTCCACAGGACAGACTCAATGTGTATTATGGTACCTGATGGAGGGGCCTCTTCCACAGGACAGACTCAATGTGTATTATGGTGCCTGATGGAGGGGCCTCTTCCACAGGACAGGCTCAATGTGTATTATGGTGCCTGATGGAGGGGCCTCTTTCACAGGACAGGCCTCTTCCACAGGACAGGCTCAACATGTATTATGGTGCCTGGTGGAGGGGCCTCTTCCACAGGACAGGCTCAATGTGTATTATTTACCCTCAGACATAACAACTGCAAATGAGAGCTGGCAGACTGTCAGCCTAGCTAGCCTCTGACCTGGCGTGAACCCACCTTCTGTGACCTGGCGTGAACCCACCTTCTGTGACCTGGCGTGAACCCACCTTCTGTGACCTGGCGTGAACCCACCTTCTGTGACCTGGCGTGAGCTCACCTGTCTCCAACCCCCGTGACCTGGCGTGAACCCACCTGTCTCCAGCCCGGTAGAGTACTGTGTGAACCCACCTGTCTCCAGCCCGGTAGAGTACTGTGTGAACCCACCTGTCTCCAGCCCGGTAGAGTACTGTGTGAACCCACCTGTCTCCAGCCCGGTAGAGTACTGTGTGAACCCACCTGTCTCCAGCCCGGTAGAGTACTGTGTGAACCCACCTGTCTCCAGCCCGGTAGAGTACTGTGTGAACCCACTTGTCTCCAGCCCGGTAGAGTACTGTGTGAACCCACCTGTCTCCAGCCCGGTAGAGTAGTGTGAACCCACCTGTCTCCAGCCCGGTAGAGTACTGTGTGAACCCACCTGTCTCCAGCCCGGTAGAGTACTGTGTGAACCCACCTGTCTCCAGCCCGGTAGAGTACTGTGTGAACCCACCTGTCTCCAGCCCGGTAGAGTACTGTGTGAACCCACCTGTCTCCAGCCCGGTAGAGTACTGTTTGAACCCACCTGTCTCCAGCCCGGTAGAGTACTGTGTGAACCCACTTGTCTCCAGCCCGGTAGAGTACTGTGTGAACCCACCTGTCTCCAGCCCGGTAGAGTAGTGTGAACCCACCTGTTTCCAGCCTGGTAGAGTACTGGTAGAGGAAATAAAGATTGACTAGGTAGAGGAAGCCTGTTCCAGGGCCCACAGGGAAGTATAGGGTGGAGGTGATTGGTCTCCATACCTGTAGAGAGAGAGAAAGAGAGATATCATAGAGTATGTTAGCATTTAGGCAGGTCAGGGCAGTAACTGGTAGTGGGGGGGGGGGGGGGGTGCCAGGGCAGTAACTGGTGTGTGGGCGGGGGGGGTGCCAGGGCAGTAACTGGTGTGTGGGCGGGGGGGGGGGGGGGGGAGTGCCAGAGCAGTAACTGGTGTGTGGGGGGAGATTTGCAGGCCCTCCACAGCTAGACACTTTATTCTCATGTGATGTAATGGGGCACCAGATCACAGTGACAAAATGTGAACTCAACTGTCACATTCACTGGTTGATGTAAACACACGAGGGTATTCAGGATACCATACACGTATTGTGATACCAGGAAAATCCAAAGCAGACTAAACTCTATGGTTCTTTAAAGCCTGCCTGCATGTAACGGTCTATGATATAAGCCTAGTTGGGAGAAACTAATGTGACTGTTGACAACAGAAGGCTGTGTGTTTACAGCTTTAGAATGTTTTTTTTCTCAACAAATGAAGTCTGCTTCATGTTTTGTGGCCACAATACTTCCAAGTATTGCAATACTGGTATCGTGAGAACCCTAAAACATACACCCTGGGCCATCTGACCAGGTTGGGGCACTGCACTGGTTTACACAAAAACCCCAATGGAACAACAGCCCAGACTGCCCAGCACAGGTGTGCCAGCTGTGGCCTCGCCAATGGAAACCTACTCTGCCTTCACAAGATAACAACCAGTAGTCAGCTGAGCTGTCAGGGCTGAGAACCGATACTGTCCACCCGGTATGTGGTCGTGGTGAGAAATAACCCAATTATCATACTTGAGTTAAAAAAATAAAAAAAAGATACTTGAGTCATTTTCTATTAAAGTAAGTCACCCAAAAAAATACTACTTGAGTAAAAGTATTTGGTTTTAAATATAATTAAGTATCAAAAGTAAAATAAATTAATAAATTTAAATATCTTATATTAAAAGAAAACAAGTATTTTTTTATACGTTTTTAAGGATAGGCCTAGGCAAACTACAACACGCAGACAATGCTTACAAACTAGGCATGTGTGTTTAGTGAGTCCACCAGATCAGAGGCAGTAGGGATGATCTCTTGATGAGTGAGTGAATTGGCCCACTTTCCTGTCCTGCTAAGCATTGAAAATATAACAAGTACTTTTGGGTGTCAGGGAAAATGTATGGAGTAAAAAGTAGATTATTTTCTTTAGGAATGTAGTGAAGTAAAAGTTGTCAAAAATATCAATAGTAAAGTAAGGTTCAGATACCTAAAAGAATTAATAATAATTGTGTGGTACTTTCAAGTATTTTTACTTGAAAACTTTACACCACTCTGTGTGCGTGTGTGTGAACCCACTTCATAGAGGTGGGGTCCAGTAACAAAAGAAGGGTCGAGTGTCACGTTGTGACGCCACCTGTCAGAAGACTATGATGAAACCCTTGCTTGAGAGTCATGATGACTACTGTATGTAATGTGGGAGGTGCCAGTTATGATGAGGATGTCCAAATGTGGATGTGATAGCACCACCTGTTGGAATTGCATTGACATTATTTTTGGTCAAACCTCACTCAACCAAACCTATAACAAATCCAGGAATATCAAATATATGTGAGATATTCACCAAACCTTTCTAAATAATCATGTAGTTAATTTGTACATAATTGCTATTGAAAATGCTGCTATCCTATCACTGAACTAGCGTCTTCATACATCCCGGAAGTCCAACCTGTTCGTTTTGTGATTGGACTGAATTCACACCCCTCGTACAATCCAAGGCCTGCTAGCCTTGATGCTAGGCTATCATAGAAACACAGCAAATTGTAGCACAGAAAAACAACCCCACTGCCCATAACTTACCTGAAATTTGTGAAAGAAGTTCTCTGGCCATAAGACGAGGTACATGGGACTGATTAGTCCCAGTTTACCTATCAAGGGAACCGCAATCGACCCAGCAAACCAGTACCGGGTGATGAACGGGATTGTTTTGAACCAGTCCCCGATATCTGACATCTTTCCATACGATCTTGGCAAAACGACCACAGTCAACGAATTGCCTAAAGGCAAACGAACAGTCCCAAAGTCCTGTGGCGACTGACGATACCCCTTGTGTTATATTCCCTTTCGAAGACAACAATTATTCACGAACGTTTGGTTCCTCAGTCAAGTTTTCATGACGTGGCTTCTTATTATACCTCAATCTTCTCGCGACTAGCTCTTGAACTGCTCACTTCCTGTCAAATTTGCACAGCAGTCCTTGCTATCTGGGATCCTTCGGACGTCACAACTCTGACGTTACCCATTGAAGTTGACATTTTTAATGATTTACACTGAACAAAAATATAAACACAACATGCAACAATTTCTAAGATTGCACTGAGTTACAGTTCATATACGGAAATCAGTCAATTTAAATAAATTCATTAGGCCCTAATCTATGGATTTCACATGACTGGAAATACAGATATGCATCTGTTGGTCAAAGATACCTTTAAAAAAAAAGGTAGGGGCGTGGATCAGAAAACAGATCAGTATCTGATGACACCACAATTTGCCTCAGGCAGTGTGACACATTTCCTTTGCATAGAGTTGACTAGGCTGTTGCTTGTGGCCTTGTGGAATGTTTTCCCACTCCTCTTCAATGGCTGTGCGAAATTGCTGGATATTGGCGGGAACTGGAACACACTGTTGTACACGTCAATCCAGAGCATCCCAAACATGCTCAATGGTTGACATGTCTGGTGAGTATGCAGGCCATGGAAAAACTGGGA
This sequence comes from Oncorhynchus kisutch, assembly GCF_002021735.2. Taxonomy (NCBI): domain Eukaryota; kingdom Metazoa; phylum Chordata; class Actinopteri; order Salmoniformes; family Salmonidae; genus Oncorhynchus; species Oncorhynchus kisutch. Next base: position 60,385 of record NW_022265758.1, on the reverse strand, counting down.
CATTTTCATCTTCCAGGAATGGTGTAAAGATCCTTGTGACATGGGGTCGTGCATTATCATGCTGAAACATCAAATCAAATCAAATTATTTGTCACATACACATGGTTAGCAGATGTTAATGCGAGTGTAGAGAAATGCTACATTGAGGTGATGGCGGTGGAAGAATGGCACGATAATGGGCCTCAGGATCTCGTTATGGCATCTCTGTTCATTCAAATTGCCATTGATAAAATGCAATTGTGTTTGTTGTCCGTAGCTTATGCCTGCCCATACCATAACCCCACCATGGGGCACTCTGTTCACAACGTTGACATCGGCAAACCGCTTGCCCACATGACGTCATACACGCTCTCTGCCATCTGTCCGGTACAGTTGAAACCGGGATTCATCCATCGAAGGTAAGCATTTGCCCACTGACTGCAGTCAGGTCAAGACCACAGGAAGTTGGTGGCACCTTCATTGTGGCGAACCTGCTCGTGGTAATGGCTGGAGTGGAATAGGTGGAACGGTATCAAATACATCAAACACATGGTTCCCATTCTATTTGCTCCGTTCCAGACATTATTATGAGCCATTCTCCCCTCAGCAGCCTCCACTGGACAAGACCCTGGTGAGGACGATGATCACACAGATGAGCTTCCCTGAGACGATTTCTGACAGTTTATGCAGAAATTCTTTGGTTGTGCAAACCCACAGTTTCATCAGCTGTCCGAGTGGCTAGTCTCAGACGATCCCGTAGGTGAAGAAGACGGATATGGAGGTCTTGGGCTGACGTGTTTACACGTGGTCTGCGGTTGTGAGGCCGGTTGGACGTACTGCCAAATTCTCTAAAACGTTGGAAGCGGCTTATGGTAGACAAATGAACATTAAATACTCGGGCAACAGCTCTGATGGACATTCCTGCAGTCAGCATGCCAATTGTGGCATTGTGTTGTGTGACAAAACTGCACATTTTAGAGTGGCCTTTTATTGTCTCCACCACAGCTGTCAAGTGGATGGATTATCTTGGCAAAGAATAAATGCTCACTAACAGGGATGTAAAATCATTTATGCACAACATTTGAGAGATAAGCTTTTTGTGCATATGGAACATTTTGTGGATCATTTATTTCAGCTCATGAAACTTGGGCCCAACACTTTACATGTTGCATTGATATTTCTATTCCTGTGGTTAAGGTAGGTGCTTTTATCAACGCGGGTGTAGTATTTACATACAGTAGAATTGCTTTCAATTGTATTGGGTTGCACAAAAACTTTCCGTGGGAAGCCAGAAGTTAAATACAATTGCATTTGAACCTACTGTGCATTGGGCAGGACGGTTGGTCATTATGGCTTGGGAATTTGAGACAAACTTACCAAACGTGGGTCTGTTGTAGACCCACTTCCTCTCTGCTTACTTAATGTCAAAATAAAAGTCCCCTACAAGTTATAAATTTTTTCTCCACTAATGGTGCACGTGCAGGACCTTTATTTTGACATGAGGTCAGCAGAGAGGAAGTGGGTCTACAACAGACCCACGTTTGGAAAGTCTGTTTAATAATATGATCCTTTAAGATATTTTGTCTCAATACAATTGAAAGCAACGCTAGTGTATATAATTAGAACCGCGTTGCTAAGAGTGCAGGAAAATAAGACAGGTGTCAAATACTGTAGCTAGCTAGATACATTTGATCTTGTATTGTGATCACCTTGAGAAAGTGTCCGCCTATCATACTTTTTTCTAAACCAAAACTTGGCACGGCATTGGTCCTTGTCCACCTTCATGGCCTATGGCTATGTTATGCACCCCCTTATAATTAGCAGTAATGACTATAGAACAATCACATTTATTCGTTTGTAACTGTGGTACATCTACACAGAGTGTTTCAAACCTCCAATCCTCCAATTTAACCTATTTGATCATAGAGAACTCCAGTAACCACAATTCCTGCTACTGTTTACATCCCCTTCGGGACGTCATTCAAGAAGCGACAAGATAACCGCTGACAACTTTCTAACTGAAGACAGATTTATAATAGATGTATAATATTATGGCTTTCATTTGAGTTTTGTACTCAATAAATAATTTTGCGCGATATTGATTGCTCGATAATATGCGTGTGAATGCTCTTCTTGCGATTGGAGACCAGCAATAACGTGTTATTTCAAATTTCGCGCTGTACAGACCGCCAGACGATAGGCTGGTATTCAGGCTAGCTAATTAACAGTGAATTAGTTACCACTGCTAACTCACTAGCTAGCTAGATCCAAACGTATCATATCCCCAATTCTGCTCATCAAAAAAATGCAAACGACCGATATTGGAAACAAGGAGGAGGGAAAAGTATGGCATCGAAAACCAACACCAAGTAATACTGGGTAGGTCGTTTCAAAGGATAACGTTAGCTCATAACTCACTTGTTGAGGCTCCATCACCTTGTGATAGTGAAGCCTGGCTGTTGAGTGTTGTTGATCGTAAACGAGAGGGGAATGCTAGTGTCTGTTTCTGCATATCTTGAATAGAAGCTGTGCTTTGCATTCTTGTCTGACAGCTAGACGTGCATCTTGTATGTAGACCACAATAACAGTTTTTGCTTTAACAGTATCATGGTCACAGTGATTCGCAGTGCAGCTGCCTACCAGTCCAAAACAGTCCGCTTCCTTCATGTCACCTTTGACACTACAGGGGACTCTTTCCTGGCTGGAGATCACCATGGGAATATTTATGTCTTAGACATCACCAGAAACAGGTGCAGTATGTCACACTGTCAACACCACAATATTGCATTGCAATACTCTTACTGGTGCAGGCCGTGCTCATACCTGTTCTGTCTCTCTCCAGGTTTAGACTTGTCCAGAAAACCGGTCAAGCATGCACTGCCTTGGCCTTCAACTTGCGCAGAACAACGGAATTCTTGGTTGCTCTTGCAGACTACTCCATCAAGTGCTTTGACAAAGGTTTGCCTCCTTACATTACTGCTTAATTGTTTTCCAAAAGGTTAGGAACTGATTAGCTGATTGAGGAGGGTAAAGTCATCTTCTGTGGTGTATTGGCCTGTATACCCAAACTTCCAGTATGTTGAAAGACCAATGATTCCATCAGATAATGGAGTTTTTGCTGGGTGTTTGCCAATTGGAACAAAAAAAGTGATTGATTGATTGTTTGATTCCGTCAGATACGAAGCAGCTGGTGAGCTGGATGCGAGGTCACGAGGGGGCGGTATCCTCCGTGTCGGTCCATGGCTCTGGCCGCTACGCCATCAGTACATCAGCTGACACGGCTCAGCTCTGGGACCTGGACACCTTCCAGAGGAAGAGGAAACTCAATGTCCGCCAGTCTGTCGGCATACAGAGGGTTAGATCATTCACATTTACACAACTGAATCATTTCATTTTTCAGATTTGACAGTACAATGAATACATAATGGCAAAATTCACACAGTGCCTTTTTATATTTTACATTTTGTAGAACTCTAAACAATTTATCTGAATTTGTGAAAATTCATTTTAACTGTGTGTGTTATTTTTTTCTAGGTGTTCTTTCTTCCTCTGGGGAATACCATCCTCAGCTGTTTCAACGATGACTCCATCTTTGCCTGGGAGAGTGACACGTTGTTCTGCAAATACCAGCTGCCTGTTCCTGATGAGGGACCCAGGATACACTACAAGGCATTTGCTGTCACACGGTGTGTGTGTGTGTGTTTTTGAACGGTTGAGTGGAAGTCTAATATACAAAAGTGTGTCTGTCTGTGGGGCTATGACAATTACAGATAAGCCCTGAACAACAAAGCAGATGTTCAGTACCAGTGATGTCCTCCTAAAACCATCTGTGTTCTCTTGACAGTGATGGGAAGATTCTGGCTGCAGGGGGCAGATCCAACCTTCTCCATCTGTGGTGTCTGGACACCAGGCAGCTGCTTAGAGTGGTCCAGATGCCTCCCAAGGTCCGCACTGTCAGACAGCTGGAGTTCCTACCAGACAGCTTCGATGGTGGGGCCAGCCAGGTATGTATTCATTCATTCTATTTATTCATCCTTTAACCAAGGAAGTCACTTTGAGTTTTACATCTCTTTTTCAAGTGAACCCTTGCCAAAACAAGCAGCCAATGTACAGCCAATGCTATCTGATACTGAGGTATTTTGGAGAACATGCTTCATTTGTCTCGGTGGTTGGAAAATTAGACAACATTTAGTTTTTGTTCTTCAGACTCTTGGGGTGCTGAGTCAGGATGGTGTGATGCGTTTCATCAACATCCAGACCTGCAAGCTGCTCTTCAACATCGGATCCCATGATGACGCCATCACCTCAGCCACCGTCAGTCCCAACGGACGCCATATTGTCACGATAATGGACAACGGCAGCCTAAACATCTACAGTGTTCAGTGTCTGACCCAGGACTACAACAAGGTAGCAATCATCAGAGTGATTAGAAAGGCTGTTCATCTGACACGTGTCCTTGAATTTGACTGAATGACCCAGGCAGCTTAGTTTCATCTGTGTAGTTTTTACATTGGCACACATCAGTCATGTTTCTGCCTTCCCCTGAGCCACTCGTCATCCTCTCCTAGCCTCCTCCGTCCCTGGTCAAAGTGGTGTCTGGTGGAGAGTGTTCCGCTCTGACAATGAAGGTGAAGTCAGAAGGGGTCCAGCGGCCGGCCAAAAACTCTGGTCGACGGGTCAAGACCAAAGTCCTGAGGCCTCCAGCTGTCCCCATGACAGAGGATAAAGAGGTACAGATGTAGGATATTCATTGGATCACTCTTTTGTTGCACAACAGGAAATGAAAACTTGTATTCAAGGTTTTAAAAGGCTTCTGAAGTTTGTAATTTCCCCTTGAAAATTTCTGATTTTGACCCCTACAAAAAAAAATCCATTAATTATAATCAATATTGTAATTCACATTTCCTGTTGCTCCAGGATTATTTTCCCTCTGTAGCAAACTGCCTCAAATTAAGAGCCTACACCTGTAGAGCATGCAGAAACACATGGCAGACAGAAGCATAGATACTTGTGGTATAATCTCATAGTGACCGTATAATAGCATGACCTTATTTACTTCTCTGGTCTGGAGCCAAGCTGTCTAATGATTTTACCATTGGTTTTCCTCATCCCACATTTTGAATGATGTTGTTTTGAATCAAGCGAGGCATTCAACTGATTTGTGGCTTTTCTTTTTCAGAATGAACTGCCTGACGGTCTGAACAAGAAGAGGCTTGTGACGTTACTGAAGGCATTTGGAGAATATCCAGCTAAATACAGGTAACTAACTACAAATCAGGAATCGGGGCCAAGGTGTCACAGAGGGGCAGCAACATACAAATGTGCTCCTTATACACTACAGTAAATGGTGCTCCTTTAGGCACTACAGTAAACGGTGCTCCTTTAGACACTACGGTAAACGGTGCTCCTTTAGACACTAGAGTAAACGGTGCTCCTTTAGACACTACGGTAAACGGTGCTCCTTTAGACACTAGAGTAAACGGTGCTCCTTTAGACACTACGGTAAACGGTGCTCCTTTAGACACTATGGTAAACGGTGCTCCTTTAGACACTACGGTAAACGGTGCTCCTTTAGACACTACGGTAAACGGTGCTCCTTTATACACTACAGTAAACGGTGCTCCTTTAGACACTACGGTAAACGGTGCTCCTTTAGACACTACGGTAAACGGTGCTCCTTTAGACACTACGGTAAACGGTGCTCCTTTAGACACTACGGTAAACGGTGCTCCTTTAGACACTACGGTAAACGGTGCTCCTTTAGACACTACGGTAAACGGTGCTCCTTTAGACACTACGGTAAACGGTGCTCCTTTAGACACTACGGTAAACGGTGCTCCTTTAGACACTACGGTAAACGGTGCTCCTTTAGACACTACGGTAAACGGTGCTCCTTTAGACACTACGGTAAACGGTGCTCCTTTAGACACTACGGTAAACGGTGCTCCTTTAGACACTACGGTAAACGGGTTCCGTTATGATGATCATGCGTTTTATTTGTCAGGATGTTTGTGTGGAGGTCCCTCCTGCGTCTACCAGAGAACCACGCAGCTTTCAGCAGTCTGACCGATAAAGGCCTGCACTCTGCCTACCTCAGCATCCAGGAGAGATACCCCATCAAGAGCCACAAACTGCAGCGGGGACTTCAACGGTATACTTACCTGGCTGGCACTATCAGCCTGCTGGCATGTTGGCCTGGGCACCTTCAGATCAGATGGAATTATTCATAGTAGGAGCTAATGGTTCTTCAATTTTTATCAAAACGTCTTTGATGATTAATTATTGTGATGGGTGTATCTGACAGTGCTGTCATTTCCATCTCTTGTCTGCCTACAGAGTGTTGTCTGCACTAGCCCACTGGGCGGCCATCTTTGGAGAGACAGACTACCTCCCTCTGATGGCGTTTCCCTTCGTCAAGCTCTTCCAGAATAACCCACTGCTCTGTTTTGAAGTGGTCTCCACCACTATAGGTACTGTACACACTGTACACACAGTATACACACAGTGTACACACAATACACAGTACACACAGTATACACTGTACACACTGTACACACAGTACACACAGTATACACTGTACACACAGTATACACAGTACACACTGTACACACAGTATACACAGTACACACAGTATACACTGTACACACTGTACACACAGTATACACTGTACACACTGTACACACAGTATACACTGTACACAATACACACTGTACACACAGTATACACTGTACACACAGTATACACTGTACACAATACACACTGTACACACAGTATACACACTACTAGAAACTGAATCATGTTTCACTTGTCCTTTCATGTTGGCCCTGTTTGCTAACTTCGCGTTGCTGAATATTTGTCACTTTTTCAGTTTACTTTTTAGTGTACCTTGTTTATGTACCTTTGGTTGTAAAATAGAGTTTTGACAGTTTTGTTTGTCCTTTGCAGTGAACTGGTGCCAGCACTGGTTTGAATACTTCCCCAACCCTCCTCTCAATGTACTGAGCATGGCAGAGAATGTTCTGGCTCACCATGACAAGGAACTGCTGCAGCACCTCATCGACTGTGGAGTCACCTCTCAGGTGAGACGACCAGGAGATCTCTTTTTAAACTCTCCTTACAACTGTATTGTAATGACACTAGTATTGTACGGTTGTTATTTTATCTGCTCCCACAAACAAGCGTTCAGTGATACATTTCCACTCGCTGTTAGAGACTCTGTTCTCTGAGATGTTGACCAGAGAAAAGTGGCTGAAACTCTTTAATAACCTCTATCTCCCCTCCCTCTCCTCCAGCTGTATGTGTGGCCCCTGTTAGAGACTCTGTTCTCTGAGGTGCTGACCAGAGATGAGTGGCTCAAACTGTTTGACAACGTCTTCTCTAACCATCCTGCCTTCTTATTGGTATCTGTGGTCTCATATGTCACCTGCTGCCGTGCCCCACTACTGCTCTGCAGCCACAAAGAGGACTTTGAGGTAAGAGGTTTTATGTAAACCATGGGAAGGTTTACGGTAAGATGTTTTATATAGGGAAGGTTTACGGTAAGAGGTTTTATATAAACCATGGGAAGGTTTACGGTAAGATGTTTTATATAAACCATGGGAAGGTTTACGGTAAGATGTTTTATATAAACCATGGGAAGGTTTACGGTAAGAGGTTTTATATAAACCATGGGAAGGTTTACGGTAAGATGTTTTATATAAACCATGGGAAGGTTTACGGTAAGAGGTTTTATATAAACCATGGGAAGGTTTACGGTAAGAGGTTTTATATAGGGAAGGTTTACGGTAAGATGTTTTATATAGGGAAGGTTTACGGTAAGAGGTTTTATATAAACCATAGGAAGGTTTACGGTAAGATGTTTTATGTAAACCATGGGAAGGTTTACGGTAAGATGTTTTATGTAAACCATGGGAAGGTTTACGGTAAGATGTTTTATATAAACCATGGGAAGGTTTACGGTAAGATGTTTTATGTAAACCATGGGAAGGTTTACGGTAAGATGTTTTATATAAACCATGGGAAGGTTTACGGTAAGAGGTTTTATGTAAACCATGGGAAGGTTTACGGTAAGATGTTTTATATAAACCATGGGAAGGTTTGAGGTAAGAAGTTTTATATAAACCATGGGAAGGTTTACGGTAAGATGTTTTATGTAAACCATGGGAAGGTTTACGGTAAGATGTTTTATATAAACCATGGGAAGGTTTACGGTAAGATGTTTTATATAAACCATGGGAAGGTTTGAGGTAAGAGGTTTTATATAAACCATGGGAAGGTTTACGGTAAGAGGTTTTATATAAACCATGGGAAGGTTTACGGTAAGAGGTTTTATATAAACCATGGGAAGGTTTACGGTAAGAGGTTTTATATAAATCATGGGAAGGTTTACGGTAAGAGGTTTTATATAAACCATGGGAAGGTTTACGGTAAGAGGTTTTATATAAACCATGGGAAGGTTTGAGGTAAGAGGTTTTATATAAACCATGGGAAGGTTTACGGTAAGAGGTTTTATATAAACCATGGGAAGGTTTACGGTAAGAGGTTTTATATAAACCATGGGAAGGTTTACGGTAAGAGGTTTTATATAAATCATGGGAAGGTTTGAGGTAAGAGGTTTTATATAAACCATGGGAAGGTTTACGGTAAGAGGTTTTATATAAATCATGGGAAGGTTTACGGTAAGATGTTTTATGTAAACCATGGGAAGGGACACTTTCATTGGTTAGGCCCTTTATATGACTTCATGTTATGACTATATGCCACTATATATGTTGTCATGACTACTGCGACAGTCTCCGAATTGTATATTAAGGATGAATATTGAAGAACAGAGCATTATTTGCATCATTTTAACATGGTTACTCTAGTCTAATGTATTAGTTGTTCACAGCAAAGCTGAATTTTTATAAATAAAAAAATATCGCAAGCATAGATTGGGAACTTTTCTTTTCTCCAAATTTGGCACAAACAAACTACAGGACTGATTTGATCAAAAAGAATGGTACTGATTGACCTATATGTAGCGAGGTTATAAGCAGTTATAAACCCTCATATCCATCACCCCGTTTGACCTACAGCAGGGGTCTTCAACCTTTTCTTGGCCAGGGACCCCCTCCAGGGACCCCTTCCCCAGGGACCCATTCCCAGAACCCCCCCCAGGGACCCATTCCCAGAACCCCTCCCAGGGACCCCCTCCAGGGACCCCTTCCCCAGGGACCCATTCCCAGAACCCCTCCAGGGACCCCCTCCAGGGACCCCTTCCCCAGGGACCCATTCCCAGAACCCCTCCAGGGACCCCCTCCAGGGACCCCTTCCCCAGGGACCCATTCCCAGAACCCCTCCAGGGACCCCCTCCAGGGACCCCTTCCCCAGGGACCCATTCCCAGAACCTCTCCCAGGGACCCATTCCCAGAAACTCTCCCAGGGACCCATTCCCAGAACCCCTCCCAGGGACCCCCTCCAGGGACCCCTTCCCCAGGGACCCATTCCCAGAACCCCTCCAGGGACCCCCTCCAGGGACCCCTTCCCCAGGGACCCATTCCCAGAACCCCTCCAGGGACCCCCATCATACATTAGCAAAAGTAATAATAATTAAATGCACATGTCTTATCATCAGGTGAATGATAATGTCAAGGAGAAGTAATCAACATTTTTTTAAATGAATAGATTAGCTGTGTTTCATTATTTTGACCTCAACACATTTTATAATTGCAAGAGGAAGTGTCCTTTTTCCTAAGAGCAGCTGTTTAGCTGGTTAAACAAAGGTTAGCCAGGTGTTGGCAAAAAGATGAAGTCCAGAAATCCTACCAGCAGCCATCGGTACTTGTCGTACTGGTAGTCTATTAGCAAGGGCTTTTCAAAGCCTTTTGTCAGCTGCTCCAATGAGTGTGATTGGCTCATTATAAGGAGTTGAGAAATACAGTTGACATCGTTAGAATAAAGATATTCTCCTCTTTTCTACTGTAGGTAGGTCATCCACAATGTGTTCACCCCAGTTGAATTCCCCTTGACCTAGAGGCTTGGAACTTTGTATGTAGGTGACTTTTCTCATGCTGAACAAATTTGCCTCAAGGATCCATCAAAGCACTGTCACACTGAGTGGATATTCACACTGTTCTCAGGGCAGTTCTGCCGGTTTTGACTAGAAGAAGTGACTGCTCAATCAGGAAATCAACATTTAAGAGTCCATTTTAAATCCTTTGTAAATCCACTCCACAAGGGCCTATCAACGTGGAACTTTTTAGGGTCATCAGAGACATTACCATGATGAACCCTATTCAGTTTGGCGTTGATATCGTAACTATTACCCAGGTGTCCTTTCTGCCATCCTATGAACCCTGTTCATTGCTTCTTGCAGCTACAGTATATGTACCTTCTTCATGAAGGGAAAATGCACCCTTGATTCTCTCCCTGCCTCCTTCTTTCTCTCCCTCCCAGTATTTCTTCCATCACCGTAACAACCTGGACGTCAGCTCCGTGATAAAGGAGACCTACAGGCTGATGGAGAGCACCCCAGCAGACATCCACCCCAGGAACATGCTGGATGACTTTCAGCCTCTGACCAGGGGACAGTACCCTGTCTTCAACAAGTACCCCACCTACATAGTGGAGTACCAGTCTCAGGAGAGAGAGAGGATACGCCAACAGGAAGTGGACTACCTCAGAGAGAGGTCAGATTATATCATTGCCATCTTATCCTTTCTGTGGCATTCTAGAACACTGGCAAAGACGATAAGGTTCACACAAAGTCAAACTCTTAATATCTCTTATCTCTGTTTTTCTTGCAGTAGCAAGGGGGGAAAGGCTTGACACGGACGTTTCGGTCAAAGCCTTCTTCAGTATTTGTGTCAAAGAACAGTGTCAGATATGTGTGCGTGTCTCTCCAGGCAGGCGGTGCAGGAGCTGCGTGCGAAGGCGGTTCAGAGGCAGGCTGAGGACGAGGCATGGTACACCCAGCAGGAGATACTGCAGCAGGCTGAGGAGAAACGCAGGGACATCCTACAGCAGGAGGAGAGCAAGCTGGCTGAACAGAGAACCAGGTCAGAGAACAGACAGTCATCTATGTCTGCCAATTTATTACCACATCAATCATTCAGGTAGCCTAGTGGTTAGAGTGTAGGGGCAGGCAGGTAGCCTAGTGGTTAGAGTGTAGGGCCAGTAACCGAAAGGTTGCTGGATCGAATCCCATGAACAAGGCAGTTAACCCACTGTTCCCCGGGTGCCGAAGACGTGGATGTTAATTTAAGGCAGCCCCCTGCACCTTTCTGATTGAGAGGTTGGGTTAAATGCGGAATACACATTTCAGTTGAATACATTCAGTTGTACAATTTGACTAGCCCCCCCCTTTCCAAGCCAGAACTGTGTCTGCATCATGTAGGAGGAGTACATTCTGAGGTAATGTGACACTCCCATGTCATAGTTATTGATCCTCATAAATGACTTGGTACAGGCCCATCAAATGTGATGTCACTAATTAAGATGAAATAGACTTGAGTTCCCTGTTCCAAGGTTTATTTATCTAACAGTCTGTAATGTGTCCCCAGGTTAGTCTGACAGTCTGTAATGTGTTCCAAGGTTTATTTATCTAACAGTCTGTAATGTATCCCCAGGTTAGTCTGACAGTCTGTAATGTGTCCCCAGGTTAGTCTGACAGTCTGTAATGTGTTCCAAGGTTTATTTATCTGACAGTCTGTAATGTATCCCCAGGTTAGTCTCTCTGATGGTCTGTAATGTATCCCCAGGTTAGTCTCTCTGACAGTCTGTAATGTGTCTCCAGGTTAGTCTCTGACAGTCTGTAATGTGTTCCAAGGTTAGTCTGACAGTCTGTAATGTATCCCCAGGTTAGTCTCTCTGACAGTCTGTAATGTGTCTCCAGGTTAGTCTCTGACAGTCTGTAATGTATCCCCAGGTTAGTCTCTCTGACAGTCTGTAATGTGTCTCCAGGTTAGTCTCTGACAGTCTGTAATGTGTTCCAAGGTTAGTCTGACAGTCTGTAATGTGTTCCAAGGTTTATTTATCTGACAGTCTGTAATGTATCCCCAGGTTAGTCTCTCTGATGGTCTGTAATGTATCCCGAGGTTAGTCTCTCTGACAGTCTGTAATGTGTCTCCAGGTTAGTCTCTGACAGTCTGTAATGTGTTCCAAGGTTAGTCTGACAGTCTGTAATGTGTCTCCAGGTTAGTCTCTCTGACAGTCTGTAATGTGTCTCCAGGTTAGTCTCCCTGACAGTCTGTAATGTGTCTCCAGGTTAGTCTCTCTGACAGTCTGTCTCCAGGTTAGTCTCTCTGACAGTCTGTAATGTGTCCCCAGGTTAGTCTCTCTGACAGTCTGTGTCTCCAGGTTAGTCTCCCTGACAGTCTGTAATGTGTCTCCAGGTTAGTCTCTCTGACAGTCTGTAATGTGTCTCCAGGTTAGTCTCCCTGACAGTCTGTAATGTGTCTCCAGGTTAGTCTCTCTGACAGTCTGTAATGTGTCTCCAGGTTAGACTCTCTGACAGTCTAATGTGTCCCCAGGTTAGTCTCTCTGACAGTCTAATGTGTCCCCAGGTTAGTCTCTCTGACAGTCTGTAATGTGTCTCCAGGTTAGTCTCTCTGACAGTCTGTAATGTGTCTCTAAATCAAATCAAATCAAATTTTATTTGTCACATACACATGGTTAGCAGATGTTAATGCGAGTGTAGCGAAATGCTTGTGCTTCTAGTTCCGACAATGCAGTAATAACCAACAAGTAATCTAACTAACAATTCCAAAACTACTGTCTTATACACAGTGTAAGGGGATAAAGAATATGTACATAAGGATATATGAATGAGTGATGGTACAGAGCAGCATAGGCAAGATACAGTAGATGGTATCGAGTACAGTATATACATATGAGATGAGTATGTAAACAAAGTGGCATAGTTAAAGTGGCTAGTGATACATGTATTACATAAGGATGCAGTCGATGATATAGAGTACAGTATATACGTATGCATATGAGATGAATAATGTAGGGTAAGTAACATTATATAAGGTAGCATTGTTTAAAGTGGCTAGTGATATATTTACATCATTTCCCATCAATTCCCATTATTAAAATGGCTGGAGTTGAGTCAGTGTCAGTGTCAGTGTGTTGGCAGCAGCCACTCAATGTAGTGGTGGCTGTTTAACAGTCTGATGGCCTTGAGATAGAAGCTGTTTTTCAGTCTCTCGGTCCCAGCTTTGATGCACCTGTACTGACCTCGCCTTCTGGATGATAGCGGGGTGAACAGGCAGTGGCTCGTGTGGTTGATGTCCTTGATGATCTTTATGGCCTTCCTGTAACATCGGGTGGTGTAGGTGTCCTGGAGGGCAGGTAGTTTGCCCCCGGTGATACGTTGTGCAGACCTCACTACCCTCTGGAGAGCCTTACGGTTGAGGGCGGAGCAGTTGCCGTACCAGGCGGTGATACAGCCCACCAGGATGCTCTCGATTGTGCATCTGTAGAAGTTTGTGAGTGCTTTTGGTGACAAGCCGAATTTCTTCAGCCTCCTGAGGTTGAAGAGGCGCTGCTGCGCCTTCTTCACGATGCTGTCTGTGTGAGTGGACCAATTCAGTTTGTCTGTGATGTGTATGCCGAGGAACTTAAAACTTGCTACCCTCTCCACTACTGTTCCATCGATGTGGATAGGGGGGTGTTCCCTCTGCTGTTTCCTGAAGTCCACAATCATCTCCTTAGTTTTGTTGACGTTGAGGTTATTTTCCTGACACCACACTCCGAGGGCCCTCACCTCCTCCCTGTAGGCCGTCTCGTCGTTGTTGGTAATCAAGCCTACCACTGTTGTGTCGTCCGCAAACTTGATGATTGAGTTGGAGGTGTGCGTGGCCACGCAGTCGTGGGTGAACAGGGAGTACAGGAGAGGGCTCAGAACGCACCCTTGTGGGGCCCCAGTGTTGAGGATCAGCAGGGAGGAGATGTTGTTGCCTACCCTCACCACCTGGGGGCAGCCCGTCAGGAAGTCCAGTACCCAGTTGCACAAGGCGGGGTCGAGACCCAGGGTCTCGAGCTTGATGACGAGCTTGGAGGGTACTATGGTGTTGAATGCCGAGCTGTAGTCGATGAACAGCATTCTCACATAGGTATTCCTCTTGTCCAGATGGGTTAGGGCAGTGTGCAGTGTGGTTGAGATTGCATCATCTGTGGACCTAGGTTAGTCTCTTTGACAGTCTGTAATGTGTCTCCAGGTTAGTCTCTCTGACAGTCTAATGAAATCCCCAGGTTAGTCTCTCTGACAGTCTGTCATGTGTCTCCAGGTTAGTCTCTCTGACAGTCTGTAATGCGTCCCCAGGTTAGTCTCTCTGACAGTCGGTGTCTCCAGGTTAGTCTCTCTGACAGTCTGTAATGCGTCCCCAGGTTAGTCTCTCTGACAGTCGGTGTCTCCAGGTTAGTCTCTCTGACAGTCGGTGTCTCCAGGTTAGTCTCTCTGACAGTCGGTGTCTCCAGGTTAGTCTCTCTGACAGTCGGTGTCTCCAGGTTAGTCTCTCTGACAGTCTGTAATGCGTCCCCAGGTTAGTCTCTCTGACAGTCGGTGTCTCCAGGTTAGTCTCTCTGACAGTCTGTAATGCGTCCCCAGGTTAGTCTCTCTGACAGTCGGTGTCTCCAGGTTAGTCTCTCTGACAGTCGGTGTCTCCAGGTTAGTCTCTCTGACAGTCGGTGTCTCCAGGTTAGTCTCTCTGACAGTCTATAATGCGTCCCCAGGTTAGTCTCTCTGACAGTCTATAATGTGTCTCCAGGTTAACAGCCATGAAGCGTGAGTTGAAGGTGAAGGAGCTCCAGCTGATGGATGCTGCCAGGAGACGCTTCCTGAAACAGCAGCAGGACCAGAGACTGACTGATCTACACAGACTGGACGAGCAGATACAGAGGAAGGTCTGTTTTCACTTCAGTCACCTCCCTGTATTTAATATTGAAAGAAGAGATTCATTCCATCCTTTTATTTTGTGTGTAATGTGATGGTGTGCCTATATGTACTCTACTGTCTATAATGGGGTGTCTATGTCCTCTACTGTATATAATGGGGTGTCTATATGTCCTCTACTGTATATAATGGGGTGTCTATATGTACTCTACTGTCTATAATGGGGTGTCTATGTCCTCTACTGTCTATAATGGGGTGTCTATATGTCCTCTACTGTCTATAATGGGGTGTCTATGTCCTCTACTGTATATAATGGGGTGTCTATATGTCCTCTGTCTATAATGGGGTGTCTATATGTACTCTACTGTCTATAATGGGGTGTCTATGTCCTCTACTGTATATAATGGGGTGTCTATATGTACTCTACTGTCTATAATGGGGTGTCTATGTCCTCTACTGTATATAATGGGGTGTCTATATGTACTCTACTGTATATAATGGTGTGCCTATATGTACTCTACTGTCAATAATGGGGTGTCTATGTCCTCTACTGTATATAAGGGGGTGTCTATATGTCCTCTACTGTCTATAATGGGGTGTCTATATGTCCTCTACTGTATATAATGGGGTATCTATATGTACTCTACTGTATGTAATGGGGTGTCTATGTACTCTACTGTATATAATGGGGTGTCTATGTACTCTACTGTCTATAATGGGGTGTCTATGTCCTCTACTGTATATCATGGGGTGTCTATATGTACTCTACTGTATATAATGGGGTGCCTATATGTACTCTACTGTATATAATGGGGTGTCTATATGTCCTCTACTGTATATAATGGGGTGTCTATATGTCCTCTACTGTATATAATGGGGTGCCTATATGTCCTCTACTGTATATAATGGGGTGTCTATATGTCCTCTACTGTATATAATGAGGTGTCTATATGTACTCTACTGTATATAATGGGGTGTCTATATGTCCTCAATGGGGTGTCTATATGTCCTCTACTGTCTATAATGGGGTGTCTATATGTCCTCTACTGTATATAATGGGGTGCCTATATGTCCTCTACTGTATATAATGGGGTGTCTATATGTCCTCTACTGTATATAATGGGGTGTCTATATGTCCTCTACTGTATATAATGGGGTGTCTATATGTACTCTACTGTATATAATGGGGTGTCTATATGTCCTCTACTGTCTATAATGGGGTGTCTATATGTACTCTACTGTATATAATGGGGTGTCTATATGTCCTCTACTGTCTATAATGGGGTGTCTATGTCCTCTACTGTATATAATGGGGTGTCTATATGTCCTCTACTGTATATAATGGGGTGTCTATATGTCCTCTACTGTATATAATGGGGTGTCTATATGTCCTCTACTGTCTATAATGGGGTGTCTATATGTCCTCTACTGTATATAATGGGGTGTCTATATGTCCTCTACTGTATATAATGGGGTGTCTATATGTCCTCTACTGTATATAATGGGGTGCCTATATGTCCTCTACTGTATATAATGGGGTGTCTATATGTCCTCTACTGTATATAATGAGGTGTCTATATGTACTCTACTGTATATAATGGGGTGTCTATATGTCCTCTACTGTCTATAATGGGGTGTCTATGTCCTCTACTGTATATAAGGGGGTGTCTATATGTCCTCTACTGTCTATAATGGGGTGTCTATATGTCCTCTACTGTATATAATGGGGTGTCTATATGTACTCTACTGTATATAATGGGGTGTCTATATGTACTCTACTGTATATAATGGGGTGTCTATATGTACTCTACTGTATATAATGGGGTATCTATATGTCCTCAATGGGGTGTCTATATGTCCTCTACTGTATATAATGGGGTGTCTATATGTCCTCTACTGTATATAATGGGGTGTCTATGTCCTCTACTGTATATAATGTGGTGTCTATATGTACTCTACTGTATATAATGGGGTATCTATATGTCCTCAATGGGGTGTCTATATGTCCTCTACTGTATATAATGGGGTGTCTATATGTACTCTACTGTATATAATGGGGTGTCTATATGTCCTCTACTGTCTATAATGGGGTGTCTATATGTACTCTACTGTATATAATGGGGTGTCTATATGTCCTCTACTGTCTATAATGGGGTGTCTATGTCCTCTACTGTATATAATGGGGTGTCTATATGTCCTCTACTGTATATAATGGGGTGTCTATATGTCCTCTACTGTATATAATGGGGTGTCTATATGTCCTCTACTGTATATAATGGGGTGTCTATATGTCCTCTACTGTCTATAATGGGGTGTCTATATGTCCTCTACTGTATATAATGGGGTGTCTATATGTCCTCTACTGTCTATAATGGGGTGTCTATATGTCCTCTACTGTATATAATGGGGTGTCTATATGTCCTCTACTGTATATAATGGGGTGTCTATATGTCCTCTGTCTATAATGGGGTGTCTATATGTCCTCTGTCTATAATGGGGTGTCTATATGTCCTCTGTCTATAATGGGGTGTCTATATGTCCTCTACCGTATATAATGGGGTGTCTATATGTCCTCTACTGTATATAATGGGGTGTCTATATGTCCTCTGTCTATAATGGGGTGTCTATATGTCCTCTGTCTATAATGGGGTGTCTATATGTCCTCTACTGTATATAATGGGGTGTCTATATGTACTCTACTGTATATAATGGGGTGTCTATATGTCCTCTACTGTATGGTGTGTTTGTTGGGCTCAGATGAACACCAGAGACCAGGAGACGGCAGCAGCAGTACAGGATATACAAGTCAGACAGATGGAGCTGGAAGCACAGAGACGGCTGTTTGAACAGGTCAGTGACTGTCCTCATCACAGCAACAATGTGCAGAGACCTGCCCCTGAGACAAACACCATCTCGTCATTCACATTCTATTCCGGGCAGCATAAAGTTAAGACACCACACGTCATTTAACATTGGCCATTTTAACGCTGTCCAGCTACAATATGGCTTGGTCTTCATTCACCAGACCGTGATGTCACCGTGTAATCCTTGTGATGTAGCAACTGGCCAAGGAGCAGGTGCGTGTGACTCAGGAGGTCAGAGCAGAGGTGGATACCAGGAGACACAGGTCAGAGGTCGAGGAAACCACCTTCCAACACCTCCTTAACAACGACACTGACGTCAGCCTGGGAACCAAGAAGGTGAGCGTTCATCTACTGTATACTTCCAGAGACTGAAATATAGGGGGTTATTAAACAATGACTGGAGAGAGAGAGAGACTGACCTCCACCCCGTCTCAGGTTCTAGACTGAAATATAGGGGGTTATTAAACAATGACTGGAGAGAGAGAGAGACTGACCTCCACCCCATCTCAGGTTCTAGACTGAAATATAGGGGGTTATTGAACAATGACTAGAGAGAGAGAGAGACTGACCTCCTCCCCGTCTCAGGTTCTAGACTGAAATATAGGGGGTTATTAAACAATGACTGGAGAGAGAGAGAGACTGACCTCCACCCCATCTCAGGTTCTAGACTGAAATATAGGGGGTTATTGAACAATGACTAGAGAGAGAGAGAGAGAGAGACTGACCTCCTCCCCGTCTCAGGTTCTAGACTGAAATATAGGGGGTTATTAAACAATGACTGGAGAGAGAGAGAGACTGACCTCCACCCCGTCTCAGGTTCTAGACTGAAATATAGGGAGTTATTAAACAATGACTGGAGAGAGAGACTGACCTCCTCCCCGTCTCAGGTTCTAGAGGAGTGTTTAGCTGAAGCAGGCCAGCTGGGAGTGGACACCGAGTGGCAGGCTGAGGTGATGAGGCGTCTAGACCAGGAGGATGCAGCCCGGGACAGACACTACCACCATCTGGCTGGACTACACAGAGAGACCCTCACCAAGGAGCAGCAGCTAGTTAACATCATGGAGGACGTAGAGGGACAGAGGGTAGGAGAGATGATGTAGAGAGGGTATATACAGTAGATCATGAGGATGTAGAGGGACAGAGGGTAGGAGGAGAGATGATGTAGAGGGTATATACAGTAGGTCATGAGGACGTAGAGGGACAGGGTAGGAGGAGAGATGATGTAGAGGGTATAAACAGTAGGTCATGAGGACGTGGAGAGAGGATGATGTAGAGGGTATATACAGTAGGTCACAAGGACGTAGAGGGACAGAGGGTAGGAGGAGAGATGATGTAGAGGGTATATACAGTAGGTCATGAGGACGTAGAGGGACAGAGGATAGGAGGAGAGATGATGATGTAGAGGAGGGTATATACAGTAGGTCACGAGGTCGTAGAGGGACAGAGGGTAGGAGGAGAGATGATGTAGAGGGTATATACAGTAGGTCACGAGGTCGTAGAGGGGCAGAGGGTAGGAGGAGAGATGATGTAGAGAGGATATATACAGTAGGTCATGAGGACGTGGAGAGACAGAGGGTAGGAGGTGAGATGATGTAGAGGGTATATACAGTAGGTCAGAAGGACATAGGGGCAGAGGGTAAGAGGAGAGATGATGTAGAGAGGATATATACAGTAGGTCATGAGGACGTGGAGAGACAGAGGGTAGGAGGAGAGATGATGTAGAGGGTATATACAGTAGGTCAGAAGGACATAGGGGCAGAGGGTAGGAGGAGAGATGATGTAGAGGGTATATACAGTAGGTCATGAGGACGGAGGGTAGGAGGAGAGATGATGATGTAGAGGACGGTATATACAGTAGGTCATGAGGACATAGCGGGACAGAGGGTAGGAGGGGAGATGATGTAGAGAGTATATACAGTAGGTCATGAGGGACAGAGGGTAGGTGATGTAGAGAGTATATACAGTAGGTCATGAGGGACAGAGTGTAGGTGATGTAGAGAGTATATACAGTAGGTCATGAGGGACAGAGGGTAGGTGATGTAGAGAGTATATACAGTTGGTCATGGAGGGTCCTGTTAGTTACTGTACCTGTTGATCAACTGAAGGATTGATTTATGGTGGGAGGAGGGGGTGGTGTTCAGCGGGAGATGGGGGTGTGTTCAGCGAGAGGAGGGGGTGTGTTCAGCGGGAGGTGTGCAGTGTGTTCAGCGGGAGGAGGGGGTGGTGTTCAGCAGGAGGAGGGGTGGTGTTCAGCGGGAGGAGGGGTGGTGTTCAGCGGGAGGAGGGGTGGTGTTCAGCGGGAGGAGGGGGTGTGTTCAGCGGAGGAGGGGGTGGTGTTCAGCAGGAGGGGTGGTGTTCAGCGGGAGGAGGGGGTGTGTTCAGCGGAGGAGGGGGTGGTGTTCAGCAGAGGAGGGGGTGGTGTTCAGCGGGAGGGAGGGGGTGTGCAGTGTGTTCAGCAGGAGGTGTACAGTTTATTCAGCCATTCTGTGTTTCAGTGGGAGGAGGTGGTGTCTCAGAAGGCCCAGCTAGAGGAGCAGAGGCAGGCTGCAGCCACAGCCGAGGCCAACAGGAGAGTCTTCTTCAGCCAGGAGGAAGAGGAGAACGAGCAGCACAGAGACAACCTCCGCAGGAGCCAAGACCACTCACTCAGTGAGCCCAGCCCCATAGAAATATATGTTGTGGAGAGAATAGGCAGTCAGGTCCTATATTCTATATCTATCTGCAGTATGCTGAGTATTCTACCCCACCACCCACACTACTACACTACAGTCCTGTCACCTAAGGTTTCAGTGTTCCTCTAAGCTAATAGTTGATGTTGAAGGTTAGTGTTCCTCTAAGCTAATAGTTGATGTTGAAGGTTTCAGTGTTCCTCTAAGCTAATAGTTGATGTTGAAGGTCAGTGTTCCTCTAAGCTAATAGTTGAAGGTTGCAGTGTTCCTCTAAGCTAATAGTTGATGTTGAAGGTTAGTGTTCCTCTAAGCTAATAGTTGATGTTGAAGGTTACAGTGTTCCTCTAAGCTAATAGTTGATGTTGAAGGTCAGTGTTCCTCTAAGCTAATAGTTGATGTTGAAGGTATCAGTGTTCCTCTAAGCTAATAGTTGATGTTGAAGGTATCAGTGTTCCTCTAAGCTAATAGTTGATGTTGAAGGTTAGTGTTCCTCTAAGCTAATAGTTGATGTTGAAGATATCAGTGTTCCTCTAAGCTAATAGTTGAAGGTTTCAGTGTTCCTCTAAGCTAATAGTTGATGTTGAAGGTCAGTGTTCCTCTAAGCTAATAGTTGAAGGTTTCAGTGTTCCTCTAAGCTAATAGTTGATGTTGAAGGTCAGTGTTCCTCTAAGCTAATAGTTGAAGGTTTCAGTGTTCCTCTAAGCTAATAGTTGATGTTGAAGGTTAGTGTTCCTCTAAGCTAATAGTTGATGTTGAAGGTCAGTGTTCCTCTAAGCTAATAGTTGATGTTGAAGGTCAGTGTTCCTCTAAGCTAATAGTTGATGTTGAAGCTTAGTGTTCCTCTAAGCTAATAGTTGATGTTGAAGGTTAGTGTTCCTCTAAGCTAATAGTTGGTTACAGTGTTCCTCTAAGCTAATAGTTGAAGGTATCAGTGTTCCTCTAAGCTAATAGTTGAAGGTTTCAGTGTTCCTCTAAGCTAATAGTTGGTTACAGTGTTCCTCTAAGCTAATAGTTGATGGTTACAGTGTTCCTCTCAGCTAATAGTTGATGTTGAAGGTTTCAGTGTTCCTCTAAGCTAATAGTTGATGTTGAAGGTTTCAGTGTTTCTAAGGCAGGCCGTGTATGGGGTGTTGGTGACTAATACAGTATGTTTTGGCAGGTCAGCAGTGGGAGATGAGAGCCAGGTCTCCGTGCTCCACTAGTGGCCTGCTTCACAATCCTGTTGCTTCTCCTGGTCCTCATCAGTCTCAACAACGTCACAGTCCCAACAACATCTGTCTAAACAACCAGTCCACCTCAGACGACTCTACTTGCTGTGAGTGTTTCTGACTGTCTGTACCACGTTTATTTCACCTTTATTTAACCAGGTAAACCAGTTGAGAACAGGTTCTTATTTACAACTGCGACCTGGCCAAGATAAAGCAAAGCAGTGCGACACAAAACAGAGTTACACCTGGAATAAACACATGTACAGTCAATACCAATAGAAACACAGAGTTACACCTGGAATAAACACATGTACAGTCAATACCAATAGAAACACAGAGTTACACCTGGAATAAACACATGTACAGTCAATACCAATAGAAACACAGAGTTACACCTGGAATAAACACATGTACAGTCAATACCAATAGAAACAGAGTTACACCTGGAATAAACACATGTACAGTCAATACCAATAGAAACACAGAGTTACACCTGGAATAAACACATGTACAGTCAATACCAATAGAAACACAGAGTTACACCTGGAATAAACACATGTACAGTCAATACCAATAGAAACACAGAGTTACACCTGGAATAAACACATGTACAGTCAATACCAATAGAAACACAGAGTTACACCTGGAATAAACACATGTACAGTCAATACCAATAGAAACAAATCTACATTCACTGTTTCTACAGGTCTGTACTCCAGAAGAAAATATCAACAGAATTCTCATCTACCAAGACATTATTCAGTGTTCCCACTAATCTTGCTGAGTGTACATCCATACAGTAAGTCCCTGAAGAGTCCTGTGGTGTCTTGTTTTCTCAGTCTCTCTGGACCGGGGTCGAGGGGAGCTGGACTGCAGAGAGAGGGAGTTGATGCAGAACATCAGAGAGCTGCGGCAGAAACTGGCGGCCCGCGCCAAAACCTCCAACTCTACCGTCTCCCAGTAACCACGACGACACACAAACACACCTGCTGTGCCTTTTTAATTTAGCATATCTAGACTTGAAAAGGAAACTGAAATGGTTTGTGGTTTTCTGCTCGTTTGTCCGTTTGAAAGCTGATATTATTTGCCTTAACAAACAGCTGTCCTCTAACCACCACCCTGATGTTGACTAGTTAAAGAGGGATTAAATGAAAGCATTCCATGGTCTTAATGAGATTTGTAGCACAACCGTCTCCTGTGTATATTTAGTTATTTAAGTTGTTTTTAAGTATTGTTGTATCAACTCTGAGTCATTTTCTCTGCCTTGTTGACTAGTTTCAGTCTTTGCCAGACTATACTCACCAGTCGTGCTCTGGTCTGATGGTGACTTGACTTGCTAACCTCAGCATAGGTATCCAGGTCATTCACCTTTTAATAAAACCTTAGCAAATCAAATTGTTTTTGTCAGATTCTTGGTAAACAACAGGTGTAGACTAACAGTGAAATGCTTGGTAAACAACAGGTGTAGACTAACAGTGAAATGCTTGGTAAACAACAGGTGTAGACTAACAGTGAAATGCTTGGTAAACAACAGGTGTAGACTAACAGTGAAATGCTTGGTAAACAACAGGTGTAGACTAACAGTGAAATGCTTGGTAAACAACAGGTGTAGACTAACAGTGAAATGCTTGGTAAACAACAGGTGTAGACTAACAGTGAAATGCTTGGTAAACAACAGGTGTAGACCAACAGTGAAATGCTTGGTAAACATCAGGTGTAGACTAACAGTGAAATGCTTGTTAAACAACAGGTGTAGACTAACAGTGAAATGGTGACTGACGGGTCACAACAATGTAGAGAGAAAGAAAACAGGTAATAATATGAGTTATAATATACACACACAGGGCGAGTAACGATCACTTGGATACACACACAGGGCGAGTAACGATCACTTGGATACACACACAGGGCGAGTAACGATCACTTGGATACACACACAGGGCGACTAACGATCACTTGGATACACACACAGGGCGAGTAACGATCACTTGGATACACACACAGGGCGAGTAACGATCACTTGGATACACACACAGGCCGACTAACGATCACTTGGATACACACACAGGGCGAGTAACGATCACTTGGATACACACACAAGGCGAGTAACGATCACTTGGATACACACACAAGGCGAGTAACGATCACTTGGATACACACACAAGGCGAGTAACGATCACTTGGATACACACACAAGGCGACTAACGATCACTTGGATACACACACAGGGCGACTAACGATCACTTGGATACACACACAGGGCGAGTAACGATCACTTGGATACACACACAGGGCGAGTAACGATCACTTGGATACACACACAGGGCGAGTAACGATCACTTGGATACACACACAGGGCGAGTAACGATCACTTGGATACACACACAGGGCGAGTAACGATCACTTGGATACACACACAGGGCGAGTAACGATCACTTGGATACACACACAGGGCGAGTAACGATCACTTGGATACACACACAGGGCGAGTAACGATCACTTGGATACACACACAGGGCGAGTAACGATCACTTGGATACACACACAGGGCGAGTAACGATCACTTGGATACACACACAGGGCGAGTAACGATCACTTGGATACACACACATGGCGAGTAACGATCACTTGGATACACACACAGGGCGAGTAACGATCACTTGGATACACACACAGGGCGAGTAACGATCACTTGGATACACACACAGGGCGAGTAACGATCACTTGATACACACACAGGGCGAGTAACGATCACTTGGATACACACACAGGGCGAGTAACGATCACTTGGATACACACACAGGGCGAGTAACGATCACTTGGATACACACACAGGGCGAGTAACGATCACTTGGATACACACACAGGGCGAGTAACGATCACTTGGATACACACACAGGGCGAGTAACGATCACTTGGATACACACACAGGGCGAGTAACGATCACTTGGATACACACACAGGGCGAGTAACGATCACTTGGATACACACACAGGGCGAGTAACGATCACTTGGATACACACACAGGGCGAGTAACGATCACTTGGATACACACACAGGGCGAGTAACGATCACTTGGATACACACACAGGGCGAGTAACGATCACTTGGATACACACACAGGGCGACTAACGATCACTTGGATACACACACAGGGCGAGTAACGATCACTTGGATACACACACAGGGCGAGTAACGATCACTTGGATACACACACAGGGCGACTAACGATCACTTGGATACACACACAGGGCGACTAACGATCACTTTGGATACACACACAGGGCGAGTAACGATCACTTGGATACACACACAGGGCGACTAACGATCACTTGGATACACACAGGGCGAGTAACGATCACTTGGATACACACACAGGGCGACTAACGATCACTTGGATACACACACAGGGCGAGTAACGATCACTTGGATACACACACAGGGCGAGTAACGATCACTTGGATACACACACAGGGCGAGTAACGATCACTTGGATACACACACAGGGCGAGTAACGATCACTTGGATACACACACAGGGCGAGTAACGATCACTTGGATACACACACAGGGCGAGTAACGATCACTTGGATACACACACAGGGCGAGTAACGATCACTTGGATACACACACAGGGCGAGTAACGATCACTTGGATACACACACAGGGCGAGTAACGATCACTTGGATACACACACAGGGCGAGTAACGATCACTTGGATACACACACAGGGCGACTAACGATCACTTGGATACACACACAGGGCGAGTAACGATCACTTGGATACACACACAGGGCGACTAACGATCACTTGGATACACACACAGGGCGAGTAACGATCACTTGGATACACACACAGGGCGACTAACGATCACTTGGATACACACACAGGGCGAGTAACGATCACTTGGATACACACACAGGGCGACTAACGATCACTTGGATACACACACAGGGCGACTAACGATCACTTGGATACACACACAGGGCGAGTAACGATCACTTGTATACACACAGGGCGAGTAACGATCACTTGGATACACACACAGGGCGAGTAACGATCACTTGGATACACACAGGGCGAGTAACGATCACTTGGATACACACACAGGGCGAGTAACGATCACTTGGATACACACACAGGGCGAGTAACGATCACTTGGATACACACACAGGGCGAGTAACGATCACTTGGATACACACACAGGGCGAGTAACGATCACTTGTATACACACAGGGCGAGTAACGATCACTTGGATACACACACAGGGCGAGTAACGATCACTTGTATACACACAGGGCGAGTAACGATCACTTGGATACACACACAGGGCGAGTAACGATCACTTGGATACACACACAGGGCGAGTAACGATCACTTGGATACACACACAGGGCGAGTAACGATCACTTGGATACACACACAGGGCGAGTAACGATCACTTGGATACACACACAGGGCGAGTAACGATCACTTGGATACACACACAGGGCGAGTAACGATCACTTGGATACACACACAGGGCGAGTAACGATCACTTGGATACACACACAGGGCGAGTAACGATCACTTGGATACACACACAGGGCGAGTAACGATCACTTGGATACACACACAGGGCGAGTAACGATCACTTGGATACACACACAAGGCGAGTAACGATCACTTGGATACACACACAAGGCGAGTAACGATCACTTGGATACACACACAAGGCGAGTAACGATCACTTGGATACACACACAGGGCGAGTAACGATCACTTGGATACACACACAGGGCGAGTAACGATCACTTGGATACACACACAGGGCGAGTAACGATCACTTGGATACACACACAGGGCGAGTAACGATCACTTGGATACACACACAAGGCGAGTAACGATCACTTGGATACACACACAAGGCGAGTAACGATCACTTGGATACACACACAGGGCGAGTAACGATCACTTGGATACACACACAAGGCGAGTAACGATCACCTGGATACACACACAAGGCGAGTAACGATCACTTGGATACACACACAAGGCGAGTAACGATCACTTGGATACACACACAGGGCGAGTAACGATCACTTGTATACACACACAGGGCGAGTAACGATCACTTGTATACACACAGGGCGAGTAACGATCACTTGGATACACACACAGGGCGAGTAACGATCACTTGGATACACACAGGGCGAGTAACGATCACTTGGATACACACACAGGGCGAGTAACGATCACTTGGATACACACACAGGGCGAGTAACGATCACTTGTATACACACACAGGGCGAGTAACGATCACTTGTATACACACAGGGCGAGTAACGATCACTTGGATACACACACAGGGCGAGTAACGATCACTTGTATACACACAGGGCGAGTAACGATCACTTGGATACACACACAGGGCGAGTAACGATCACTTGGATACACACACAGTGCGAGTAACGATCACTTGGATACACACACAGGGCGAGTAACGATCACTTGGATACACACACAGGGCGAGTAACGATCACTTGGATACACACACAGGGCGAGTAACGATCACTTGGATACACACACAAGGCGAGTAACGATCACTTGGATACACACACAAGGCGAGTAACGATCACTTGGATACACACACAAGGCGAGTAACGATCACTTGGATACACACACAAGGCGAGTAACGATCACTTGGATACACACACAGGGCGAGTAACGATCACTTGGATACACACACAGGGCGAGTAACGATCACTTGGATACACACAGGGCGAGTAACGATCACTTGGATACACACACAGGGCGAGTAACGATCACTTGGATACACACACAAGGCGAGTAACGATCACTTGGATACACACACAAGGCGAGTAACGATCACTTGGATACACACACAAGGCGAGTAACGATCACTTGGATACACACACAAGGCGAGTAACGATCACTTGGATACACACACAGGGCGAGTAACGATCACTTGTATACACACAGGGCGAGTAACGATCACTTGGATACACACACAGGGCGAGTAACGATCACTTGGATACACACACAGGGCGAGTAACGATCACTTGGATACACACACAGGGCGAGTAACGATCACTTGGATACACACACAGGGCGAGTAACGATCACTTGGATACACACACAGGGCGAGTAACGATCACTTGGATACACACACAGGGCGAGTAACGATCACTTGGATACACACACAGGGCGAGTAACGATCACTTGGATACACACACAGGGCGAGTAACGATCACTTGGATACACACACAGGGCGAGTAACGATCACTTGGATACACACACAGGGCGAGTAACGATCACTTGGATACACACACAGGGCGACTAACGATCACTTGGATACACACACAGGGCGAGTAACGATCACTTGGATACACACACAGGGCGAGTAACGATCACTTGGATACACACAGGGCGAGTAACGATCACTTGGATACACACACAGGGCGACTAACGATCACTTGGATACACACACAGGGCGAGTAACGATCACTTGGATACACACACAGGGCGAGTAACGATCACTTGGATACACACACAGGGCGAGTAACGATCACTTGGATACACACACAGGGCGAGTAACGATCACTTGGATACACACACAGGGCGAGTAACGATCACTTGGATACACACACAGGGCGACTAACGATCACTTGGATACACACACAGGGCGAGTAACGATCACTTGGATACACACACAGGGCGACTAACGATCACTTGGATACACACACAGGGCGAGTAACGATCACTTGGATACACACACAGGGCGACTAACGATCACTTGGATACACACACAGGGCGAGTAACGATCACTTGGATACACACACAGGGCGACTAACGATCACTTGGATACACACACAGGGCGACTAACGATCACTTGGATACACACACAGGGCGAGTAACGATCACTTGGATACACACACAGGGCGAGTAACGATCACTTGGATACACACAGGGCGAGTAACGATCACTTGGATACACACACAGGGCGACTAACGATCACTTGGATACACACACAGGGCGACTAACGATCACTTGGATACACACACAGGGCGAGTAACGATCACTTGGATACACACACAGGGCGAGTAACGATCACTTGGATACACACAGGGCGAGTAACGATCACTTGGATACACACACAGGGCGACTAACGATCACTTGGATACACACACAGGGCGAGTAACGATCACTTGGATACACACACAGGGCGAGTAACGATCACTTGGATACACACACAGGGCGAGTAACGATCACTTGGATACACACACAGGGCGAGTAACGATCACTTGGATACACACACAGGGCGAGTAACGATCACTTGGATACACACACAGGGCGACTAACGATCACTTGGATACACACACAGGGCGAGTAACGATCACTTGGATACACACACAGGGCGACTAACGATCACTTGGATACACACACAGGGCGAGTAACGATCACTTGGATACACACACAGGGCGAGTAACGATCACTTGGATACACACACAGGGCGACTAACGATCACTTGGATACACACACAGGGCGACTAACGATCACTTGGATACACACACAGGGCGAGTAACGATCACTTGGATACACACACAGGGCGAGTAACGATCACTTGTATACACACAGGGCGAGTAACGATCACTTGGATACACACACAGGGCGAGTAACGATCACTTGGATACACACAGGGCGAGTAACGATCACTTGGATACACACACAGGGCGAGTAACGATCACTTGGATACACACACAGGGCGAGTACGATCACTTGGATACACACACAGGGCGAGTAACGATCACTTGGATACACACACAGGGCGAGTAACGATCACTTGTATACACACAGGGCGAGTAACGATCACTTGGATACACACACAGGGCGAGTAACGATCACTTGTATACACACAGGGCGAGTAACGATCACTTGGATACACACACAGGGCGAGTAACGATCACTTGGATACACACACAGGGCGAGTAACGATCACTTGGATACACACACAGGGCGAGTAACGATCACTTGGATACACACACAGGGCGAGTAACGATCACTTGGATACACACACAGGGCGAGTAACGATCACTTGGATACACACACAGGGCGAGTAACGATCACTTGGATACACACACAGGGCGAGTAACGATCACTTGGATACACACACAAGGCGAGTAACGATCACTTGGATACACACACAAGGCGAGTAACGATCACTTGGATACACACACAAGGCGAGTAACGATCACTTGGATACACACACAAGGCGAGTAACGATCACTTGGATACACACACAGGGCGAGTAACGATCACTTGTATACACACACAGGGCGAGTAACGATCACTTGTATACACACAGGGCGAGTAACGATCACTTGGATACACACACAGGGCGAGTAACGATCACTTGGATACACACAGGGCGAGTAACGATCACTTGGATACACACACAGGGCGAGTAACGATCACTTGGATACACACACAGGGCGAGTAACGATCACTTGTATACACACACAGGGCGAGTAACGATCACGTGTATACACACAGGGCGAGTAACGATCACTTGGATACACACACAGGGCGAGTAACGATCACTTGTATACACACAGGGCGAGTAACGATCACTTGGATACACACACAGGGCGAGTAACGATCACTTGGATACACACACAGTGCGAGTAACGATCACTTGGATACACACACAGGGCGAGTAACGATCACTTGGATACACACACAGGGCGAGTAACGATCACTTGGATACACACACAGGGCGAGTAACGATCACTTGGATACACACACAAGGCGAGTAACGATCACTTGGATACACACACAAGGCGAGTAACGATCACTTGGATACACACACAAGGCGAGTAACGATCACTTGGATACACACACAAGGCGAGTAACGATCACTTGGATACACACACAGGGCGAGTAACGATCACTTGGATACACACACAGGGCGAGTAACGATCACTTGGATACACACAGGGCGAGTAACGATCACTTGGATACACACACAGGGCGAGTAACGATCACTTGGATACACACACAAGGCGAGTAACGATCACTTGGATACACACACAAGGCGAGTAACGATCACTTGGATACACACACAAGGCGAGTAACGATCACTTGGATACACACACAAGGCGAGTAACGATCACTTGGATACACACACAGGGCGAGTAACGATCACTTGTATACACACAGGGCGAGTAACGATCACTTGGATACACACACAGGGCGAGTAACGATCACTTGGATACACACACAGGGCGAGTAACGATCACTTGGATACACACACAGGGCGAGTAACGATCACTTGGATACACACACAGGGCGAGTAACGATCACTTGGATACACACACAGGGCGAGTAACGATCACTTGGATACACACAGGGCGAGTAACGATCACTTGGATACACACACAGGGCGAGTAACGATCACTTGGATACACACAGGGCGAGTAACGATCACTTGGATACACACACAGGGCGAGTAACGATCACTTGTATACACACACAGGGCGAGTAACGATCACTTGTATACACACAGGGCGAGTAACGATCACTTGGATACACACACAGGGCGAGTAACGATCACTTGGATACACACACAGGGCGAGTAACGATCACTTGGATACACACACAGGGCGAGTAACGATCACTTGTATACACACACAGGGCGAGTAACGATCACTTGGATACACACACAAGGCGAGTAACGATCACTTGGATACACACCACAAGGCGAGTAACGATCACTTGGATACACACACAAGGCGAGTAACGATCACTTGGATACACACACAAGGCGAGTAACGATCACTTGGATACACACACAGGGCGAGTAACGATCACTTGGATACACACACAGGGCGAGTAACGATCACTTGGATACACACACAGGGCGAGTAACGATCACTTGGATACACACACAGGGCGAGTAACGATCACTTGGATACACACACAGGGCGAGTAACGATCACTTGGATACACACACAGGGCGAGTAACGATCACTTGTATACACACACAGGGCGAGTAACGATCACTTGTATACCACACAGGGCGAGTAACGATCACTTGGATACACACACAGGGCGAGTAACGATCACTTGTATACACACAGGGCGAGTAACGATCACTTGGATACACACACAGGGCGAGTAACGATCACTTGGATACACACACAGGGCGAGTAACGATCACTTGGATACACACACAGGGCGAGTAACGATCACTTGGATACACACACAGGGCGAGTAACGATCACTTGGATACACACACAGGGCGAGTAACGATCACTTGGATACACACACAGGGCGAGTAACGATCACTTGGATACACACACAAGGCGAGTAACGATCACTTGGATACACACACAAGGCGAGTAACGATCACTTGGATACACACACAAGGCGAGTAACGATCACTTGGATACACACACAAGGCGAGTAACGATCACTTGGATACACACACAGGGCGAGTAACGATCACTTGGATACACACACAGGGCGAGTAACGATCACTTGGATACACACACAGGGCGAGTAACGATCACTTGGATACACACACAGGGCGAGTAACGATCACTTGGATACACACACAAGGCGAGTAACGATCACTTGGATACACACACAGGGCGAGTAACGATCACTTGGATACACACAAGGCGAGTAACTTTCACTTGGATACACACACAGGGCGAGTAACGATCACTTGGATACACACACAAGGCGAGTAACGATCACTTGGATACACACACAAGGCGAGTAACGATCACTTGGATACACACACAAGGCGAGTAACGATCACTTGGATACACACACAAGGCGAGTAACGATCACTTGGATACACACACAAGGCGAGTAACGATCACTTGGATACACACACAAGGCGAGTAACGATCACTTGGATACACACACAGGGCGAGTAACGATCACTTGGATACACACACAGGGCGAGTAACGATCACTTGGATACACACACAGGGCGACTAACGATCACTTGGATACACACACAGGGCGACTAACGATCACTTGGATACACACACAGGGCGACTAACGATCACTTGGATACACACGCAGGGCGACTAACGATCACTTGGATACACACAGGGCGACTAACGATCACTTGGATACACACAGGGCGAGTAACGATCACTAGGATACACACAGGGCGACTAACGATCACTTGGATACACACGGGCCGACTAACGATCACTTGGATACACACACAGGGCGACTAACGATCACTTGGATACACACACAGGGCAACTAACGATCACTTGGATACACACAGGGCGACTAACGATCACTAGGATACACACAGGGCGACTAACGATCACTTGGATACACACACAGGGGAGTAACGATCAATTGGCTTCAATCAGTGTAGATGAAGGGGAGGAGACAAGTTAAAGAAGGATTTTTAAGCCTTGAGACATGGATTGTGTGTGTGTAACATTCAGAGGGTGAATGGGCAAGACAAAAGATTGAAGTGCCTTTGAACAGGGTATGGCAGTAGGTGTCAAGCGCCTCCAGTTTGACTATGTCAAGAACTGCAACGCTGCTGGGTTTTTTCACGCTCAACGGTTTCAACACCCAGCCAACTTGACACAACTGTGGGAAGCATTGGAGTCAACATGGGCCAGCATCCCTGTGGAACGCTTTCGACACAGTGAGAGAGAGAGACTCACATTGCAGTGACACGTCTGTGAAAAATGCAGTCAGGTGTTATCAGCCTCCACTGAGCTGATCAGACAGTCATGTTCACCTCTGTCACTCAACTAGACTTCTCTCCCCCACTAAGGGAGGGAGTGCTTTAAACAGCAGGTCTCTGTCACGCTCTCACTCCCATAACAGCTCACCTGTCCCCCCCAGCACACTGCAACCCACAGCTGGAATGTCCTCAGAAATAACAATACTAGACTGTGCATCCCCATTCAAGTCAATGTAATTCTACTTCTATGGGTGTAGCCAACTGTACAATTGATTGAGGAGGGCAGAGCTCAGAAACCTCACGGCTGCTACTCCATCCCTGTCTGTGTCTCCACTAGGGTTTTTCACTCAGTAGCAGCAGTAGGTAACGACAGGTAATACGTGTTGATCAGAGAGCCTTGTACAGCTTCACTATGAACCTGCAGAGCAACGGCCTGTCTGTTCAGTGGTACCTGAAGTCCAAGCCGGTGGGAAAGGTGAGGCGGCGTGTACAGGAGATGAAAAACCCATCTGTGTCCCTGGTGTCGGGTGACGTTGACCTCAGCCACAACGAGAGCACCAGATTGGCCATGGACGCCTTGCTGAACCAGGGATTGGACATGTACCAGGAAGTACTGGCCGGAGAGGGCGAGGTGGACTTCCTGTCCAAGGAGGAGAAAGGTTGATCTTTTTTCTACTCTGTACCTCTTATCTACCTTAAACCCTCAGTCTGTTCCTGTCTCTTCTTATCTACCTTAAACCCTCAGTCTGTTCCTGTCTCTTCTTATCTACCTTAAACCCTGTCTGTCCCTGACTCTTATCTACCTTAACCTCAGTCTGTTCCTGTCTCTTCTTATCTACCTTAAACCCTCAGTCTGTTCCTGCCTCCTTATCTACCTTAAACCCTCAGTCTGTCCCTGCCTCTTCTTATCTACCTTAAACCCTCAGTCTGTCCCTGACTCATCTACCTTAAACCATCAGTCTGTCCCTGACTCATCTACCTTAAACCCTCAGTCTGTTCCTGCCTCTTCTTATCTACCTTAAACCCTCAGTCTGTCCCTGCCTCCTCTTATCTACCTTAAACCCTGTCTGTCCCTGACTCCTTATCTACCTTAAGGAGTCAGGGACAGACAGGGTTTAAGGTAGATAAGGAGTCAGGGACAGACAGGGTTTATCTACCTTAAACCATCAGTCTGTCCCTGCCTCCTCTTATCTACCTTAAACCCTCAGTCTGTCCCTGCCTCTTCTTATCTACCTTAAACCCTCAGTCTGTCCCTGACTCCTTATCTACCTTAAACCCTCAGTCTGTCCCTGACTCATCTACCTTAAACCATCAGTCTGTCCCTGACTCATCTACCTTAAACCCTCAGTCTGTTCCTGCCTCTTCTTATCTACCTTAAACCCTCAGTCTGTCCCTGCCTCCTCTTATCTACCTTAAACCCTGTCTGTCCCTGACTCCTTATCTACCTTAAGGAGTCAGGGACAGACAGGGTTTAAGGTAGATAAGGAGTCAGGGACAGACAGGGTTTATCTACCTTAAACCATCAGTCTGTCCCTGCCTCCTCTTATCTACCTTAAACCCTCAGTCTGTTCCTGCCTCCTCTTATCTACCTTAAACCCATCAGTCTGTCCCTGCCTCCTCTTATCTACTTTAAACCCATCTGTCTGTTCCTGCCTCCTCTTATCTACCTTAAACCCTCAGTCTGTCCCTGCCTCCTCTTATCTACTTTAAACCCATCTGTCTGTTCCTGCCTCCTCTTATCTACCTTAAACCCTCAGTCTGTTCCTGCCTCCTCTTATCTACTTTAAACCCTCAGTCTGTTCCTGTCTCTTCTTATCTACCTTAAACCCTCAGTCTGTCCCTGACTCCTTATCTACCTTAAACCCTGTCTGTTCCTGTCTCTTCTTATCTACCTTAAACCCTCAGTCTGTCCCTGACTCCTTATCTACCTTAAACCCTCAGTCTGTACCTGACTCCTTATCTACCTTAAACCTTCAGTCTGTCCCTGACTCCTTATCTACCTTAAACCCTCAGTCTGTACCTGACTCCTTATCTACCTTAAACCCTCAGTCTGTCCCTGACTCATCTACCTTAAACCCTCAGTCTGTTCCTGCCTCCTCTTATCTACCTTAAACCCTCAGTCTGTCCCTGCCTCCTCTTATCTACCTTAAACCCTGTCTGTCCCTGACTCCTTATCTACCTTAAACCCTGTCTGTCCCTGACTCCTTATCTACCTTAAACCATCAGTCTGTCCCTGCCTCCTCTTATCTACCTTAAACCCTCAGTCTGTCCCTGCCTCCTCTTATCTACCTTAAACCCATCTGTCTGTTCCTGCCTCCTCTTATCTACCTTAAACCCTCAGTCTGTTCCTGCCTCCTCTTATCTACTTTAAACCCTCAGTCTGTTCCTGCCTCCTCTTATCTACTTTAAACCCTCAGTCTGTTCCTGCCTCCTCTTATCTACTTTAAACCCTCAGTCTGTTCCTGTCTCTTCTTATCTACCTTAAACCCTCAGTCTGTTCCTGTCTCTTCTTATCTACCTTAAACCCTGTCTGTCCCTGACTCTTATCTACCTTAACCTCAGTCTGTTCCTGTCTCTTCTTATCTACCTTAAACCCTCAGTCTGTTCCTGCCTCCTTATCTACCTTAAACCCTCAGTCTGTCCCTGCCTCTTCTTATCTACCTTAAACCCTCAGTCTGTCCCTGACTCCTTATCTACCTTAAACCCTCAGTCTGTCCCTGACTCATCTACCTTAAACCATCAGTCTGTCCCTGACTCATCTACCTTAAACCATCAGTCTGTCCCTGACTCATCTACCTTAAACCCTCAGTCTGTTCCTGCCTCTTCTTATCTACCTTAAACCCTCAGTCTGTCCCTGCCTCCTCTTATCTACCTTAAACCCTGTCTGTCCCTGACTCCTTATCTACCTTAAGGAGTCAGGGACAGACAGGGTTTAAGGTAGATAAGGAGTCAGGGACAGACAGGGTTTATCTACCTTAAACCATCAGTCTGTCCCTGCCTCCTCTTATCTACCTTAAACCCTCAGTCTGTCCCTGCCTCCTCTTATCTACTTTAAACCCATCTGTCTGTTCCTGCCTCCTCTTATCTACCTTAAACCCTCAGTCTGTCCCTGCCTCCTCTTATCTACTTTAAACCCATCTGTCTGTTCCTGCCTCCTCTTATCTACCTTAAACCCTCAGTCTGTTCCTGCCTCCTCTTATCTACTTTAAACCCTCAGTCTGTTCCTGTCTCTTCTTATCTACCTTAAACCCTCAGTCTGTCCCTGACTCCTTATCTACCTTAAACCCTGTCTGTTCCTGTCTCTTCTTATCTACCTTAAACCCTCAGTCTGTCCCTGACTCCTTATCTACCTTAAACCCTCAGTCTGTACCTGACTCCTTATCTACCTTAAACCCTCAGTCTGTCCCTGACTCCTTATCTACCTTAAACCATCAGTCTGTCCCTGACTCATCTACCTTAAACCCTCAGTCTGTTCCTGCCTCCTCTTATCTACCTTAAACCCTCAGTCTGTCCCTGCCTCCTCTTATCTACCTTAAACCCTGTCTGTCCCTGACTCCTTATCTACCTTAAACCCTGTCTGTCCCTGACTCCTTATCTACCTTAAACCATCAGTCTGTCCCTGCCTCCTCTTATCTACCTTAAACCCTCAGTCTGTCCCTGCCTCCTCTTATCTACCTTAAACCCATCTGTCTGTTCCTGCCTCCTCTTATCTACCTTAAACCCTCAGTCTGTTCCTGCCTCCTCTTATCTACTTTAAACCCTCAGTCTGTTCCTGCCTCCTCTTATCTACTTTAAACCCTCAGTCTGTTCCTGCCTCCTCTTATCTACTTTAAACCCTCAGTCTGTCCCTGCCTCCTCTTATCTACCTTAAACCCTCAGTCTGTTCCTGCCTCCTCTTATCTACTTTAAACCCTCAGTCTGTTCCTGCCTCCTCTTATCTACCTTAAACCCTCAGTCTGTTCCTGCCTCCTCTTATCTACTTTAAACCCTCAGTCTGTTCCTGCCTCCTCTTATCTACTTTAAACCCTCAGTCTGTTCCTGCCTCCTCTTATCTACTTTAAACCCTCAGTCTGTTCCTGCCTCCTCTTATCTACCTTAAACCCTCAGTCTGTTCCTGCCTCCTCTTATCTACTTTAAACCCTCAGTCTGTCCCTGCCTCCTCTTATCTACCTTAAACCCTCAGTCTGTTCCTGCCTCCTCTTATCTACTTTAAACCCTCATTCTGTTCCTGCCTCCTTATCTACCTTAAACCCTCAGTCTGTTCCTGCCTCCTCTTATCTACTTTAAACCCTCAGTCTGTTCCTGCCTCCTCTTATCTACCTTAAACCCTCAGTCTGTTCCTGCCTCCTCTTATCTACTTTAAACCCTCAGTCTGTTCCTGCCTCCTCTTATCTACTTTAAACCCTCAGTCTGTTCCTGCCTCCTCTTATCTACTTTAAACCCTCAGTCTGTTCCTGCCTCCTCTTATCTACTTTAAACCCTCAGTCTGTTCCTGCCTCCTCTTATCTACCTTAAACCCTCAGTCTGTTCCTGCCTCCTCTTATCTACTTTAAACCCATCTGTCTGTTCTAGTACTGTATTTGTTGCACAACTGTAAAGGGCTTCCTCCCTGAAAAGCATTGTGTAAAAAGCACTAGATATAAAGCCAATGTATTATCACTTATGTTTCTTCAAAGGTTATATCCTGGAGAACACTACAGACCTGAGCACCAGCAGTCTGTGTGGGACGGAGAACGACGACCAGGCAGAGGGCTCCACCACCTCTTCCCAGACAAACACCTGTTGTCCATCGGTGTTGGAGAGCGAGCCCCCTGGCTTGGACCATGGCTGGCCGGCAGAGGACTGGAGCTACCGCCTGCAGGGTGAACCCAGTGTAGAGGTCTACTTCCAGTCTGATAGAGCAGCCAGCATGAAAGACCTGCTCAGGGAGTTCATCAGCAAGGCCACAATGGTACGTGATACAACTTTCACTGGTAACTATTTGGAGATGTCAATCTACTCTCATGATTATACCTGCATTATATTTTTGCAAGACTTTTAGAAAGCTGCTGATGTCTGAATGCCCTGAAAGTTGGATAATGATGTTTTGAGAGTTTGATCAAGCAGATTCAGTATCGTCTATAATTAAGCAATAAGGCCCAAGGAGGTGTGGTATATAGCCACTATACCACAGCTAAAGGCTGTTCTTATGCACGACGCAACGCGGAGTGCCTGGATACAGCCCGTAGCTGTGGTATATTGGCCATATATCACACACCCCGAGGTGCCTTATTGCTATTATGAACTCGTTACCAACGTATTTAGAGTAGTAAAAATAAATCTCGTCATACCCGTGGTATACGGTCTGATATACCACGGCTGTCAGCCAATCAGCATTCAAGGGCTCAAACCACCCAGTTCATAATGACAACTAATAATGTGGAAGATACGAATCACAGCAAACATGTGATATGTCTGCAGGTTCTGGCCATTGTAATGGACACATTCAGTGATGTGGAGATGTTCTGTGACATCCTGGAGGCAACCAGGAAGAGGAATGTGTCTGTCTACCTGCTCCTGGACCATATCAACCTGCAGGTCTTTGTCAAGATGTGTGAGACGCTACAGATCAACAGTAATCACCTCACTGTGAGTCTCTGCTAATGGTTATTTTCATCATGATATTTAGATGACACTAATGATTGCAAAAGGTGGGGCGGCAGGTAGCCTAGTGGTTAGAGGAGGCAGGTAACCTAGTGGTTAGAGCGGCAGGTAGCCTAGTGGTTAGAGCGGCAGGTAGCCTAGTGGTTAGAGCGGCAGGTAGCCTAGTGGTTAGAGCGGCAGGTAGCCTAGTGGTTAGAGCGGCAGGTAGCCTAGTGGTTAGAGCGGCAGGTAACCTAGTGGTTAGAGGAGGCAGGTAACCTAGTGGTTAGAGGAGGCAGGTAGCCTAGTGGTTAGAGGAGGCAGGTAGCCTAGTGGTTAGAGGAGGCAGGTAGCCTAGTGGTTAGAGGAGGCAGGTAGCCTAGTGGTTAGAGGAGGCAGGTAGCCTAGTGGTTAGAGGAGGCAGGTAACCTAGTGGTTAGAGGAGGCAGGTAACCTAGTGGTTAGAGCGGCAGGTAGCCTAGTGGTTAGAGGAGGCAGGTAGCCTAGTGGTTAGAGGAGGCAGGTAGCCTAGTGGTTAGAGGAGGCAGGTAGCCTAGTGGTTAGAGGAGGCAGGTAGCCTAGTGGTTAGAGGAGGCAGGTAGCCTAGTGGTTAGAGGAGGCAGGTAGCCTAGTGGTTAGAGTTTTGGGCCAGTAACCGAAAAGTTGCTAGATAGAATTCCCAAGCAGACAAGGTAAAAATCTGTTGTTCTGCCCCTGAACAAGGCAGTTAACCCACTGTTCCTAGGCCATCATTGTAAATAAGAATTTGTTCATAACTGACTTGCCTAGTTAAATATATATATATTTTTTAAAGGTACACCTTTCAGACATTTCTTCATCTTTTTAACTGTACTGTAAACTAGCAATTTGATGATAGCTTTCTGTGTTTGTCATTCACTCACTGCTTCATGAAATGCCGCCGTGTTCTGTCTGCAGAAAATGTCGGTCCGTAGTATACAAGGAGAGACGTATTGTGCAAAGTCTGGAAGGAAACTCACTGGACAGATCAAAGAGAAGTTCATGATCATTGACTGCACTTTAGTGCTGGCTGGATCATTCAGGTACATTTCTGTTGTATAATTAGCTAAGTCACAATCACAATGGTTGATGTCATTCTGAATAGGTAGATCAACGTTATGATGGTCGATGTCATTCTGAATAGGTAGGTCAACGTTATGATGGTTGACGTCATTCTGAATAGGTAGATCAACGTTATGATGGTTGTCATTCTGAATAGGTAAATCAACGTTATGATGGTTGTCATTCTGAATAGGTAGATCAACGTTATGATGGTTGTCATTCTGAATAGGTAGATCAACGTTATGATGGTTGTCATTCTGAATAGGTAGATCAACGTTATGATGGTTGTCATTCTGAATAGGTAGATCAACGTTATGATGGTTGTCATTCTGAATAGGTAGATCAACGTTATGATGGTTGTCATTCTGAATAGGTAGATCAACGTTATGATGGTTGTCATTCTGAATAGGTAGATCAATGTTATGATGGTTGTCATTCTGAATAGGTAGATCAACGTTATGATGGTTGTTTGAATTTTCAGTAATGTTTGTAGTAGTAGTAGTAGTATCTGTTCACTGTGCTCTGTTCCACCTGGCTGTCCTGTGCTCTGTTCCTCAGTTTCACCTGGCTGTCCTGGCAGGTCCACAGAAGTCTGGCTGTGCTCTTCAAGGGCAGCGCGGTCAAGCCTTTCGACCTGGAGTTCAGGAAGCTCTACGCCAGCTCCAAGCCTGTGCCAGCCTTCCTCACCGTGGCAACGGAGTTCAACCTTACCAGGCCGCTTATCACCCATCAAGCAGCAGCCACCTCAACCCCACTGACAAACCTTCCTTGCCCCAGTGCTGGTACCACGACCCAGAACAGATACTTCAACAACCAGGCTATGGATCAACCAACCACCACAGTTGTGCCCAGATTCAACAATCAACCTACTGTTCAACCAACCACCACAGCCCAGCTCAGATACTCTAGCCAAAACCCAACGGGTCAGCTAACTACAACCACCCAGCAAAGACACCCCAACACTCAGCCAACAGCACCACCAGCCTCCCAGCAGAGACACCCCAACACTCAGCCAACAGCACCACCAACCTCCCAGCAGAGGTACCCCAACACTGAGCCAACAGCACCACCAACCTCCCGGCAGAGACACCCCAACACTCAGCCAACAACCTCCCAGCAGAGACAACCCAACACTCAGCCAACAGCACCACCAACCTCCCAGCAGAGACACCCCAACACTCAACCAACAGCACCACCAACCTCCCAGCAGAGACACCCCAACACTCAGCCAACAGCACCACCAACCTCCCAGCAGAGACACCCCAACACTCGGCCAACAGCACCACCAACCTCCCAGCAGAGACACCCCAACACTCAGCCAACAGCACCACCAACCTCCCAGCAGAGACACCCCAACACTCAGCCAACAGCACCACCAACCTCCCAGCAGAGACACCCCAACACTCAGTCAACAGCGCCACCAACCTCCCAGTGCTTGGTGAATCAGTCTTACTACACAGGTCCCCGGAGCCACAGGTTTGACTGGATCACACAGAGACACACTGCAACCAGGCCTGTCCTGTTCCAGAGAACCTTCTCCAGTGATTATAGTACTGGAGACAACCTGACCTGGCGACCCTTTAACAGCAATTACCTTCTTTATGGAGGGACAACCGGCTTGTTGGACAGACACCCACTTCTCAAGACTGGCCAGTGGTTTACTGTTCCTAAATAACTGAAATGGCATTATACTGAAATTTGACAGTACACCCTGTTTGAGGCAATGTTCTCACAACTGAAAATGGGCACGTAACCTTCATAGAGTAAATGTGCCTGTTTTGCTTTGCTTGGCTTGATGCCTGGAGTACAGGAGTAGCACTTCAATCACATCATTATCTCATAAGGATGATCATTGTCTGCCTTCAGGCTGAGAGCTTTGTGTTCCAGTACATGTTAATTCAACGGAGTAAAAACAACATGTCACAGACATGAATTCCTCTTCCACCCATCAACCCTGATAGAACCACGCTGAGTGACAGCCTAGTGATGTGTGCTACGCTTAGCCAAGGGCCGGGCCTCTTAACAA
The DNA here is from genome assembly GCF_002021735.2 of Oncorhynchus kisutch. NCBI lineage: Eukaryota > Metazoa > Chordata > Actinopteri > Salmoniformes > Salmonidae > Oncorhynchus > Oncorhynchus kisutch. Next base: position 18,328 of record NW_022265758.1, on the reverse strand, counting down.
ACATACCTTCTGACAAATCTTCTGATCCATACACTGTCAAGCCCGAGGTAATGCAGAATGGCAAATCAAAAGTTTGTCACACTTTTTCCAAATGGTTCTACTTTGAAATTCAATACAATGATCCAATTAAACTGTACTGTAGATTGTGACAATATTTCATTTCATATGGCGGTCAGCACGTTGTTACACGCAATATTACAAAATAAATACATTCATCAAAATGTGTAGCCTAGTTGGTCTTTACAGAGGGTATTTTAGGTCCATCCTCCTTCAGTACTCCTGTCTGTACCAGTCTGTTCCACCACCGGTCTTCAAAGTCCTTCAGAGAGAGACCTGCCAAGCTCTCTCCATCCTGGTTGTCGTCTCTCATTCTCTCTGGAACTAGATCTTCTGACATCACCTGAAGGGCAAATCACCAATAACGATGCATGATCAATCTGGTCAGAAGTGGTACCTCTTACCTTTTCAAAACATTACACTTGTAATACATCTAAAAGCATAACCATGACATCTTGGTGCCAGCAAGCCACACATTTCCTTTCATTTAAAACATACCAGAAGACAAACTACAGGACATTATTTGATGAATAGACACCATGTGAGAACAGTAGTCTATGTTCTGTGTCTCTAACCGGGTTTCACCTCAGAGACTAGTTGTAGTGTGGTGTCTTTCAGTTCCAGCCAACGTAGAGCCTCATCAGCCTTCTGTAGGGCTCTCTCACTGTTCTGGAGAACAAAGGATGACTGTTGGCCCTTTAATGCCCTGAGGAGGAGTCTGGCAAGGCAACATAGTACAGTCAAACAACCATCTTCACAAGACAAAGACTGTGCTAAACAGTGACATTTAGGATGAATATGTAAATATGCTCTCTGCTTTAATCCAAGGGCTAATTTCCCCGGAGGTAAAGTAAGTATTTTCCTGGACTAAGAAGCACTTTCAATGGAGAATCTCAATCTGTGTCCGGGAAACCAGTCCTAAAGACTGCCCAACAAACTTGTATCCATGGAATTCCATATAGAATAGGCCAATAGGATGTCTGCTTGTCTCTCACTGATTATTTACCTGGCCCGGACAAAACACATGCAGGCCTTGAGCCAAACGCCGTCACGCTCTTCCTTCAGTTGCTCCTCAGTCTGAGAGTCAGGCTGTGGCACTACACCATCTCCCTGTTGAAGAGGACTGGAGCCTGAGGGTGTTGACAGAGACTGAAGAAGATGAAGGTAGCTTTCTGCCAGCTTCATCCAGTGCCACTGGTGGTAGGGGTGGAGAGAACACAGCTGCTGCAGACACGTGACCTGGCTCCTGAGGTCTCCGAAGCGCTCGTGGACGTTCGCAGTCAGGTGAAGTAGACCGGTAAGGTGACAGGTGTTGGAGGCTTCATTTTTCTGTCCATGGAATGAATTTTCAAAACAACCATTTTACTACCTGGTATACTGTAACCTTGTCCACAGACTAGAGCTGGCTGGCTGGACGACGAGACTAGGTATTTTCTATTATTCATGTATAATAAAAAAAACATATGTTGCAATAATGTATAAAGACTCACTCAACAGCAACGGTTCTTACAAGTGTTTCTGTGATCTCCAGGGCCTCCACTCTCTTCCCCAGGTGACAACAGCACCTTGCCATTCCCTCCATTATGTCCCGTCTAATGGCCAGGTTGCCGTCAGGGATATAGGAGAGGCAGGTAGTGTAGGCGTTTAAAGCTTCCTGGGGAAATGGATATAGTTAACAGATGAGAAAAGCATTTGAATACTAGATGGATATGATAGACAGTGTGTAACTAAATGACTCAAGGGAAGAGGGGTCAATACCTGGAAGTTTTTCCGCCTGTACGCCATATCAGCTCGAAATTTGAAGATCTTTTGCACCTCCAAAATGTCCTCTGTGTCGATGCTCTCCCAAAACCACTGTTGAAATAGATAACTCGTAGTTAAAAATATCCACACATTGCAATGCTAGCAAAAAAAACTGATGTTAGGTAGTTAGTTAACACTCACCTCTGCTTCACAGAACTTTGCATTGTAAGTCGACAGTGCAACAACAGTCGGCTTCGCTCTTGATTCCTCGAACACCGAATCGTCAAAGGTGCTACCGAAAATCTCCATTTCAAACGATGAATGACAGCGAATTCAGATTTTACCAACACTAAAAAAACAAAACAAACGTCAACGTGTGCAGTGTTACAAGCTAATATGACCGTTGGGAAACAGAAGAATATAGAATGTGTTCCGGGTGATATGTTCCAATGACAGACGCTTTTCTTTCTTCAATGAAATGCTGTAATATTTTCTATAAGAGAAACTCCAGTCATATTTTGAAGTTAAATATTTTATAAGACACCAAAATACACGCCTTTTCGTCCAAATGTATTGTATTTTGTCCTCAAAACAAGTATAAAATATATATTTGTCTAAATCAAGCCACAGCCTAAAATAAAAACAGTTTGATTTCAATTAAAAAGCATTGCAAAGTCTATGGCTCAGGGGACTAAAGCTTTTTCCACTGAGTTTTCAGCTCCAAGGCTACTCTGTCTCAACATGAAAAATTCCTTGGTTTACCATAACGTTTGCAAATAAACCCTCTCACTTTTCCCAAAGCACCTCAACATATCCAGAAACCAAACATTGAGCCAAACATTCTTCTCATAGATAACTTAATAAATACAGTAGGAGAAAGGAGACTGACTGACATGATCCATTATAGCTGTAGCTAGCAGAATAGTATATTAAAAGACAGGTTCAAATATTGTGTGCGCACAATCTAATAGGAAAACTGTTAAAACATGTATTAAAGTTATGTATTCAACTTTTGGGTATTAGTACTAAACAAGCACCTTTCTAAATATTGAGAAATAGCAAAGACAGACAGGTAAGAATTATTGTACTAGGATAAAAACAGTCATGTACTATGGTCACAATGTCACGTCTACTGTACAAAAAAAAAGAGCAATGTGGATACATTGAGTTGCCAACTGAAGGCAAAGTATATTTTTACACATTAACAGTAAAACGCCATACAAGCTATTAGTTGAAGTTGAGAGACAGGATTAATCATAAATAAAGATTATAAAACCATTAAAAACAACTTTTCTAAGACAAGCACATAATGCTGTTTCCTCTGCAGTCAGGTGATTATTTCATGCACTATATGGATCTCAAAATTCAAATGCATCTTTTACCTTAACTATGGTACAAATAACTGTTCCTGCATGAAAACGTTAACGATTTCACAGCATAACATGCTGCCCAATTTGAAATGTTTATGATGAGCATGAGGTATCCACGATCTTCTCCTCCTCCACCTCTTCTGTTGTCAAGTCTTGATGAAACCCTGCTCAGGAAGAATGAGCCATGCAGGCACATAGGTTTTGTCTCCTCAAAAAGGTTCCGAAGGTTCCATCCGTTTTTCTGTCAAATGTTGTGATGTTTCAAATAGATTCTAGATTGAGATTCTAGAACTTGGTAAAGCATGTTTAGAATAGTTTGAGAGACCGTTGGTAACTCATCAGGTCCGGGCCAGGCTGGAACCCAGTGACCAGAGCATATAGGACATGGCTTACAGGTAAGCAACAATGTCTTGGTTCTACTAATGTGCACATGTCAAAACTTGTCATTTAAAATGCCAGTTGGGGAGAGCATAGTCTGCAAACGTTTTCAAAATAAAAGCAAAACAAACATGCATCTGAACATACATTAGAAAAACACTCGTTTGAAAACAGCCCTGTATCAAGTCCTCCAACACTAGTCTTCATACATACAAGTACTGCAGGCTTAAAAACAATACAAGTTATACGTAAGTCAAACTCACGTTACACGTTTCCAAGTCAGCAGAGTTTCACATGATTACAATTAGGGACCCACATTGTGCCAGTTGGTTGGTGCAGGAAACAGTAGGCCACATACAGCCCATTGATTTTCATGTGTGTCATATCAACACCCAACTTTAGAATTGATCCACGAGGAGAAGGGTAAAGTCAATAAGGTGCATCCTCTTGAAAATAGAATCATTTCAGAGGAGGACAATACAAGGCAGAATACATCAATACTTCAGCGTTCATAAAGAGCTCATATAGAAAGAGATTTGGTCTCTTAAAGCCATTAAAAAGATAAGGGATATAAGGTGACTAATCAAAGTTGTTTCCCCCCCCACAATAACATGTTAAAGAGATTCTCCGGAACTTTTGTATACATTTTAGCCAGTAGTTCAGAATGTAGCGTTCAGCTAAATTGTGAACTACCTCACATCACTGGCATAGAACACAGAGACCTTGCGAGGGAGGTCTGAACACTGACACGTCCAGTCCAAAGCAGGAGGTTTAAAAAAATACTTGGTAGTCGCAAAAGTTCCGGAGCATGTCTTTAATACAGTAGTGGGCAAAGTGCACAATAATAAGTGCTACACTGTCAGTTTCCTTCAGAGACACCACAGTATACAGTACCAGTCAAAAGTTTGGCCACACCCACTCATTCAAGGGTTTTTCTTTAATTTTTTACTATTTTCTACATTGTAGAATAATAGTGAAGACATAAAACTATGAAATAACACACATGGAATCATGTAGTAACCAAAAAAAAAAAAAGTGTTAAACAAATGAAAATATGTTATATTTGAGATTCTTCAAAGTAGCCACCTTTTGCCTTGACAGCTTTGCACTCCCTTGGTATTCTCTCAACCAGCTTCATGAGGAATGCTTTTCCAACAGTCTTGAAAGAGTTCCCACATATGCTGAGCACTAGTTGGCTGCTTTTCCTTCACTCTGCAGTCCAAATCATTCCAAACCATCTCAATTGGGTTGAGGTCGGGTGATTGTGGAGGCCAGGTAATCTGATGCAGCACTCCATCACTCTCCTTCTCGGTCAAATAGCCCATACACAGCCTGGAGGTGTGTTGGGTCATTGTCCTGTTGAAAAACAAATGATAGTCCCACTAAGCCCAAACCAGATGGGATGGCGTATCGCTGCAGAATGCTGTGGTAGCCATGCTAGTTAAGTGTGCCTTGAATTCTAAATAAATCACAGAGTGTCACCAGCTAAGCACCCCCACACCTCCTCCTCCATGCTTCACGGTGGGAACTACACAATGCAGAGATCATCCGTTCACCTACTCTGCGTCTCACAAAGACACGGCGGTTGGAACCAAAAATCTAAAATTTGGCCTACAGACCAAAGGACAGATTCCCACCGGTCTAATGTCCATTGCTTGGGCCAGGAAACACGAGCAAGTCTCTTCTTCTTATTGGTGTCCTTTAGTAGTGGTTTCTTCACAGCAATTTGACCATGAAGGCCTGATTCACGCAGTCTCCTCTGAACAGTTGATGTTGAGATGCGTCTGTTACTTGAACTCGGTGAAGCATTTATTTGGACTGCAATCTGAGGTGCAGTTAACTCAAATGAACTTATCGTCTGCACCAGAGGTAACTCTGGGTCTTCCTTTCCTGTGGCGGTCCTCATGAGAGCCAGTTTCATCATAGCACTTGATGGTTTTTGCGACTGCACTTGAAGAAACGTGAAAACTTTCCGGATTTACTGACCTTCATGTCTTAAAGTAATGGACTGTCACTTCTGTTTGCTTATTTGAGCTGTTCTTGACATAATATGGACTCTGTATTTTCTTCTGTATACCACCCCTACCTTGTCACAACACAACTGATTGGCTCAAACGCATTAAGGAAAGAAATTCCACAAATTACTTTAACAAGGCACACCTGTTAATTGAAATGCATTCCAGGTGACAACCTCATGAACCTGGTTGAGAGAATGCCAAGAGTGTGCAAAGCTGTCAAGGCAATGGGTGGCTACTTTGAAGAATCTAAAATAAAAAAAATATATAACACTTTTTTGGAGACGACATGTTTCCATATGTGTTATTTCATAGTTGTGATGTCTTCACTATTATTTTACAATGTAGAAAATAGTAAAAATAAAGAAAAACCCTGGAATGAGTCGGTGTGTCCAAACTGTTGACTGGTACTGTACATACTGGGCCTCCAGGTCCGTACTCATAAAGCGTCTTAGAGTATGTATGTCATCTTTTACATTGTACAAAAGTACAGACTCAGAGCTTCGTAATGGTATATTATACACTACAGTTGGAGAAAGCTATGGAGCTTTAAAAATGGCTATTCTTGTATAACCAGTTTTGCAAAAAAAGCTTTAAGGTTTTTTTTTTCACACTTGCCAGAGAGCTGGAATTTGTTCACACCCTCTTAAGCCTTAGCCCCAACCATCTCTTTAAGGATTCACACGAGCTCATGGGTCAGTCTATGGACTCATTAGAATCTAAAAGGCTAAACTGATCCTAGATCAGCACTCCTACTCTCGAGTCCCTTGGTTTTTAAGTCTTTCATAGCACAGGAGTCCACATTCAATAGTTAACTTTGGCACCGCAGTTCCTCCAATCAATTTCAATGGGAACCCATAATATAATCTGATTTCACGACTCATTGCATTCATTCCATGAATGTACTTACAGTACTTTGTAATCTCTATAATAATAGGGATATATACGAGAGACATTAGCCATTAAAAAAAGGACCTCTTAATTGCACATAAATAACTGTGCCGAATACTGTAGATTAACAAATGTTAATCTTCCATTAATTATCATCATATCAAATATTGTATTATCAATTGAATTTCAGCATTTTAATGTCTGACCAATTCGTATAAAATTAGGTATTTAAAGTACTGGTTTGCAATTCTTGACTAGATTGACTTAATGGCGCTACTCTAGCACTGTAAAAAGGTGCACATATCGTTTGTGTTGGTGGGATATTATGGTTCAGTCTTTGCATTCAGACAGTACCTTTTAAAATACGTACGAGAAAGCGAAATGTGTTTGTGCTGTTTGACTAAATCTAATGTTGTGTTCATTTGGGCACACCATGGCAAAATGTTTTGCAACAGAAAGTGAAACTGGGCATTTCTAAATTGGACAATTCCATGTAGTCCCTCCCTGTTTCAGTCCATTTGGTGCCTAATGAACACAGCCCAGCTGTCCTTCATTACTCTGACTGTGTTTTTCTGGCACCCTGAGAGGGCTCCCAAGAATCACTTTCATCAGTGTCGTCATCCTCCTCCTCCTCCTCCTCATCTTCCTCACCCACCACAGTGTCATCCTGCTCGTCAGGTGCCATCTCATTCTCACCCAGCAACACTTCCTCTTCTTGCTGGTCCTCGTTTACCTCAACATCCCCAAATGGATCAGCACCCATATCTTCCCTCTTGTGTACCTCAGCGAACCACTCTCTCACCTGCTCGTATCCCATACTAGACTTGGTCACAAGCTCATCCAGGTCCTGCTCATTCAACAACTTGTGCTTCAGGTAATACTCCTTCAGGATGTCTTTCCCAGACTTTAACTTGATGAGGGGCAGTGGTGGTGACTTCTCCGTGCTGGTTGACCTCTTAGCCTTCCTGCTCCGAGACCTCCCCCAGCCTCGGTTACGTATCCTCCTCTTTCTGTTTTTGTTGCCGTTCAGTCCCTCCACGTTACCGCTCTGGTAGTGGAAGAACCACTTGAGGTTGCCGTTCTTGAAGGAGTACCGGGTATCTCCGAACCAGTTGACTACGTAGACCCTGGGCAGCCCGCTCTCCTCTGCCAGCTTGTCATATTCCTCTGTGGAGGGCCATTGGGTACGGACAAAGGCACTCTTCAGAACGTGGAGCTGCTCTGGGGTTTTCTTTCCAATGTTCTTGTCCCCCCTGTTTGGCCGCCGGCCACACGGAGGGGTCTGGGATCTTTTTCTAGACGAGGTGGCCTCGCTCTCCATCCGCTCTGCTTTCAGCTCAGGTGACTCTGCCTCCACTACCTTCCTCTTCTCTGTGAACCAGGCGTCGATCTCTCTCCGGGTCAGCTTGGTCTCCGTCCTCAGCCGGGTCAGCTCGTCATCAGACGGAGTGCTTCCCTTCTGATAACTCTCCTCAAGAACCACCAGCTGCTCTGCTGTCTTCTCCTTGAACTTCTGCAATGTGAAGTCTGGGAAGGAGTTCCAGGTCTTGGGGCGTGGCTCTTTCTCTTTGACAGATGGTGTGGGTGGTGGAGACTGAGGGGTCTCGTCGCTGGAGTCAATGACGATGGTGGTGCCGCTGCCGTGACCCCTGGGACTCTGGCTGTCATGGAACACGATGACGTTGCTGTTCTTGGAGTTGCGCTGGTTGTAGCGCGTGTCGCTGAACCACTTCTTGATCTCCCCTTTTGTGAGGCAGGTCAGCATCATGAGCCTGGCGATCTCCGCGTCGCTGGCGAAGTGGTTCTTCAGGTAGCTGGCTTTCAGCTCCGCCAGCTGCTCCTTGGACTTCTTAGGCCGCATTCCAAAGTGGTCGGCGCTGAGGGCCGAGTTCTCCTGTGGGGTCAGGGAGGGAGGCTGGACAGTGGTGGCTCTCTTCATCTCACTGACCGCTGGGCTGGTCTGGTGGGAGGACATCTTGGGGACCAGGCTGTGGCTTGGCATCCCTGCTACTGTCAAGGTGATGGGTGTGGTCACAGGCGTGCCAACCTGTTCAGAGTTTAGAAAAGTTTCACTCACTCCACAATATTACAACAACTGACAAGACATATTGAGTTGAGAAACTATAAACAGAAAATATTACATTACATCATCCACAATGTCATCAATAAGTACCAACCTGTGTAAAAACCAGGCCTGGCTGCCCTACTATCTGACAGGTCTGGAGGATAGACTGCAGGCCGTTGGCCGCAGCAGAGAGCTGGTGGGCCGGGATAACAGTGATGGTCTGAGGCACCGTGTGCACAGTCCCGTTGAACTGCTTCCTCCTAGCCTCCTCCACCTCAAATCAAAAAGTTGATTTGTCATATACACAGGATAGACGTAGTGTAAATGGTACAACGAAATGCGTACTTGCAAGCGTCCCCCTTCAATAGAGCGACAACAATGAAAACATATATTCAATGAGTGAAAATGTTTGTTTTTTAAATCACAATAAAAACACTATGTCCCCCCCAAAAATGTAACTCTGGTAGAAGACAAACATGAATCTAGCAGAAAAAGCACCTCCTCAGGTGTCCAGCTGACCCCGTGCTTCAGACGCTGGGCAGAGAACCAGATCTTTATCTGTTCCTCACTGAATTTGGTCTGAGCCGACAGACCCATGATCTCTGATACTGAAGGGTACGGGAACTTCTTGTAGGTGTTGACCAGGACTGTGTTGGTATCCATGGATTGGTTGTATGAGGGGATACTGCTGACGGGGATGAGGAGCTGGGCTTGGGCGCTCTGCCGGGAGGGAGGGAGAAAGAGAACGCAAGAGAGAGAGTAGAGAGCAGAGAGAGAGGTTTTAGTCACTTATTTATCAGTAACATTACATAGTATCAACAGCAGTGAAAGGTGATTTGTTTTATACAATTTACAATTTCAAAGAATTTGAAAATATGATCACCTGCTGGGCCTGCAGAGCTGAGAGGACCTGGGCCAGACCAGGGGGGAGCTGGAGTCCAGACATATTGGAGCTGAGGACAGAGGATTTCTTGTGCTCTGATGACATCATATTGGGAATGTTTAGGAGAACACTGTGTTTCATGGACTCGGTGTAATGTGGGCTCATCTTCTCTACAGGAGTGAGGGAACCCAGCCCCAGAGGTGCTTCGATAGGCTCCTGCTCCCCTTCACTCTCTCCCATCCCGTCACTCTCCTCGGCTGCTTTCAGAGACACGGCGATCCTCTTCGGTTCCGATTTACCCCTCATCTTCATGATGGGGGTTTTGCTGAGTGAGATGCCAGCTGATGCAGGGTCATCGCTCTCTTCCGTCTCATGCTGTGTGTAACCCCCATCCGAGAGAAGGTCACTGAGCGTCTGTTCCAGGGTTGGTTGGTTGCTGCGTTTCCCTCCTGTGCAGGTGACACCGTCCTCTCCGCTGGAATGACTGATGTCGTGCTCTGAAAAGTAAATTGCTCAGCTATGTTAGTTTAACTACATCAGAGAACAAGGGTCATTTTCAGGAGTAGAGCACACCATAGCAGATCGGTGTTGAAACAGTAGGTCAATATGGGCATTTCATATAGGTTTCAAAAGCTTTTCTCCTGTTTAGTGCCTACAGAACAAAATCAAATCACATTTTATTTGTCACATGCTTGGTAAACAACAGGTGTAGACTGCTTACTTACGGGTCGTTCCCAACAACGCAGAGATAAAGAGAAGAGAAAAGGAAAAATAATAACACCTGGCCGTGCTGCTGCTCCAGTTTCAACTGTTCTGCCTGCGGCTATGGAACCCTGACCTGTTCACCGGACGTGCTACCTTTCCCAGACCTGCTGTTTTCAACTCTCTAGAGACAGCAGGAGCGGTAGAGATACTCTTAATGATCGGCTATGAAAAGCCAACTGACATTTACTCCTGAGGTGCTGACTTGTTGCACCCTCGACAACCACTGTGATTATTATTTGACCATGCGGGTCATTTATGAACATTTTAACATCTTGGCCATGTTCTGTTATAATCTCCACCCGGCACAGCCAGAAGAGGACTGGCCACCCCTCATAGCCTGGTTCCTCTCTAGGTTTCTTCCTAGGTTTAGGCCTTTCTAGGGAGTTTTTCCTAGCCACCGTGCTTCTACACCTGCATTGCTTGCTGTTTGGGGTTTTAGGCTGGGTTTCTGTACAGCACTTTGTTATATCAGCTGATGTTCGAAGAGCTTTATAAATACATTTGATTTGATTATATCCAGAGTAAAGATAACTAGGCTATATACAAGGGGTACCAGCACCGTGTCATTGTGCAGGGGTACGATGTAATTGAGGCAGATATGTACATATAAATAGGGACAAAGTGACTAGGCAACAAGATAGATAATAAACAGTAGCAGCAGTGTAAGTGATGGGTCAAGAGTGCAAAAAGGGTCCATGCAGATAGTTAGTCCTGGTAGCTATTGGTTAACAGTTTTATGGCTTGGGGGGGGGGTAGAAGTTGTTCAGGGTTCTGTTGGTTCCAAACTTGCCGTGCGGTAGCATAAAGAACAGTCTAGGACTTGGGTGGCTGGAGTCTGACAATTGTTAGGGCTTTCCTCTGACACCGCCTGGTATAAAGGTCCTGGATGGCAGGGAGCTCAGCCCCAGTGATGTACCGGAACGTACACACTACCCTCTGTAGCGCCTTGCGATTGGATGCCAAGCAGTTGCCATACCAAGCGGTGATGCAGCCAGTCAAGATCGAGCCAGGTGATTAACATTTCAAGAAACAGGTGTGAGCAACATGTTGAAGATGAATAAAACCCTTCCCCACCTGTCTCTGGGTCAGTGGAGACCACAGCGGTGTCTGTAAGTCCCTCTGCAGCGCTCTCAGCTCCATCCTTTCCCTCCTCCACCTGCATGTCTGCATCCTGCTCCTCCATCACGTTAGAAGGCAGGACCATGCAAGGTGTTGTTGACTTCCTCCTGCTTGCCATTTTGTAGGTAGGCTATCCTCCAAGATAACTTTGTGTAAAGAGATGTCTGGAATGGATTTGACCTTCCGCTAGTGACGGTTTGATTCACATACTAAAACTTCCAATATTTTCATCTGTGGACTGAAATAAAAAAATATATGTATTTGACAGGTTCCATCCAATATAGCTTCACTTGAACAGCTACAATCTGTATGGATTACTGTATAATGGTAATAGTATGTTCATTGTACAGTAATTACAGTGAAGTTGAAATGTGTCCTAGCTATACCACCTTTTGCATGCGAAACCTATTACAATGATTATTTCTGCACACTAGTGCAACTTGTTTGTAGCAACTGTCTAGTTTGTAGTAGCTGGTCATTTACAATACGATTGGACCAAATTGCTCTTAAATGTCATTTGTTTATGTAGAAAAAAAATATTTCTAAGCAGTGTGACTATAGCAAATTGATTATTTTATTAGATTGCTAGCTATCCAGATCTAGCTAACTAACCTAGCTTCCATTTCTGCATCTAGCCAGCCAGTTTACACCTGGGATAGACATTGCGGCTGGAAGCCAAATACTGTAGCTAGCCACCACAGAACAGCAGCTGAGTTTGCGTGTACTTACCAGGACAAGAGGTAGCTTCTGCGCAGGCTCTCCTGCCCCCCGCAATTTGTCTTAGGTTCTCGTCTAATGTTAGCTAGCCTACCCCTGTACAGTTCAGCCAGAGCGCTCTGCCGGACTGCAGTAGTTTTGCTCGGAGGCAGGCGAGTCCAGTTCACCGCTGTCTGCAGATGAAAACATGTAACATTTTCGCTGCAACAGTTCTTTTCCCGACTGATATCCCTTTACAGACGTATTTAAAAAAGGCAGGAAGCCACGACATTAGTCACTTCAAGTAAGCCATTTGTCCATCAAATTATATCACAGTGTGTTGTTTTTTTAATGGCAGTTTTTAATGATTAAGCGGCGTCATCACGTTAATGCGGTACGTCTTGACGTCATTCAAAGGCGACATCTGTCACGCATGCATAGAGAAATGTTGCTTCAAATAAAATGTCTATCAACCAATACAAGCATTTAAAAAGTGACGGTCCTGACGTTTGTATACATACAGTATTTATCGTTACCGTCTGACGACAAAAAAACATAACCTGAGGCTGCACCATGCTCAGTTTGTATTCCGCTTTAACTGGTAATAGATATTTTTCAACCAATTAACACATCAATGTCGGCATGCCTTTATGGTATAACAAGACACAGGAACAAATACTTGTAAAAAAAAACACTTTAATTAAATAAAAGCACCAGTATACAAGTTGTTAGGAAATACACATCTGTATATTTCTATCAAAATATAGTTCTAGACTTGTTCTTTATACATTTAGACAACGGGAAATACGTGCAATCCATGACTAGCTACATCTTTATTTTATAAAACTCATTATGAAAAATCTTCAATTTCATTTTCAATTTCCTGGAAAGAGAATAAGAAAACATTAGAAAACATAACTCAATTTATGGGGCATTGCTCAATGATATGTTTCATAAGTTCATACAAATTAAAATGTATAGAATGACAAACCTTCAGCAGGGCAGTCTTGTCGTAGTCTTTGCGATGTCTGTAGATACTCTGACATAACAAGGCGTATAGCTTCTCCAGTTGATAGACCTCATATCCCTCAGTCTTAGACACCGCTCTCTGAAGCAGCTCCTGAAATGATGGAGCAGAAAACCAGCTCAGCACAGAGGTCTTATATCCTCCATCTTGGTCTAAAGGAAGAAGGTGCCTCTGTCCGATTCCAGATCCATTTGTGCTCTTGCACATCCATTATTGCTGTCATTGTCAAGCCAAAACATGGCTTGACATGACAATTCCAATAGACTGCCACTGGCTCGTTGCCTTAACCACAGATCTAGGATCATTTGACAACCTCCATTAGGAGGCTCGGGCGACGACCTGACCCTGGACCAGCTGCAGTGATAATCTGTTTACCTTTAGTTTGTTGTGATCAACCACAGGGGGCTGTGTCTTCTGGTCCAGTATCTCCTGGTCAACATCCATCACCTGCTGCATCCCCTGGTACTTCAAGCCCCGCGTCACACGCCTCACTCCTACTTCTGACAAGAGGACAGAGGGGAGGAGTGAGTGTACAATTCAACAAAGTTCACTTAAAAACAACAGATAGTGTGTGTGTGTGTGTGGGGGGGGGGGTCCATTGTGGGAAGGGAGGCTGCACACCTGTGGTATTCTCTTCGTCCACTTCCACTCTCTGAGGCTCAGTTTTGTCTGTAGAGGACACCTGCCCCTGGGGGAATGAGGAAAAAGTTTAAACAGAAAAATAAAATCAATTCAGCAGGAGAATCATCCATACAAAAAGCAACATCCATTTTACAACAAAATAACATACATTATCTCCCCCTTCTGGTAAGAAGTGGTTTCCCTGGGCTCCAACCACCACTACAGGGTCCTGGGTGCCCTCACTGCTCTGGTCTCCAGCCCTAGCCTCCACAGCTTCCTCCACCCTGGGCTGGGTAGCCTCCGTTGTAGCCTGGCTAGCCTCCTCCGTGGTCTGGCTGTCCTTAGTGTCTTTCTCCATGGGCTGTCTGTCCTGGTTCTCCTGTTGGGCTGGTTCCTCCTGCTCCATGGGGGTCTCCTCAGCCCCAGTGATCTCCAGCTCCTCCAGGCCTGACTCTGCTGCAGCATCACCCCCCTCCTCCTCCTCCTCACTCTCTGCCCCTCTCCTCTCCTCTTCTTCCTCTCCAGACTCCACCACAGCAGAGTGGTCTTTAGAAGTGTGAGGAGAGGACCTTTTCCTGATGATGCCGTTGCACCAGCGGCTCTTCCTGCGCTTCTTCTTCTGAGCTGCTGAGAAGCAGATGACCAGATAATCAAAGCCAATTCAAAAACCAACTTTATGAATGACTGAATGATGAGTGTAAACATGGTGAGAGAAACTGACACGGTGTTATCATCCCTCATTACCATTATCATCCCTCATTACCAGCAGTTAGTAGAGGATAGATCTGTAAAGCTCTCTGCAGCTTATTCTCTATGGGCTAGTGGAAACTACCAGTCTGTCTGCAGAGTAGTGAAATGCTAACCTGTGCAGTAGAGGATAGATCTGTAAAGCTCTCCGCAGCTCATTCTCTATGGGCTAGTGGAAACAGTCTGTCTGCAGAGTAGTGAAATGCTAACCTGTGTATCATTGTGTGTCTGTACATTGAGTTGCTTGCTAACCTGAAGGGCGTGGCGTGGTCACAGCTGAGGGAGCAGCAGCGGTAGACTCTTTAGAGGGGCCTGCTGCATCGGTGCTCTTGGCATCCACTGCTCTGGTCTTGGGATGAACGTGATAGTAGGATGGAGCGAACCTTGAAGTGGAGCAACCTGGAAGTAAAGAGAGAGGCAGTTCATATTTAAATCTATCAGGAATGCTCTTCTTTCATCCATCCAGGAGAGCAGCAGAACAGATCAACTGGTCCCTGAACAAATTAAAAGATAAAATGCATTTCTACTCTAGAACCATCTTTCTGGAACTACTCTGCACCAATAGAATAACACCTGACCTCTTGTGCTGCGGGACTCCTTGATATCCTCGCAGATCTTCTCAAAGTCTTCATCCAGTTCGTCTTTGACGATGGCCTGAACAGTGTCCTTCAGAGCACAGGCTCTGTGGCGGATCTGACGATCTGATGATGAATGGATTGATTCATGAATTAATAGTTGGCTGAATGAAATAATGAATGATTAGTTGAATTAATACATGAATTTATGAAATAAAGGAAACATTCTCCCATGAACAGGAATACAACATCTGTAAAAATTCTGGATAAACCTATTTCCTACCTGAAGGATCTTTGTCAGGGTTGTATTCCAGACAGTTCTTCCAGATGAGATCCACGTCGTGGACAAACTCCTTCACAGTCACGTACTTGTGAGTGTCGATGTTGGAGAGGACAGTGGACAGGTCCATTGGCTGCTCTATAACTGTAGCATAGTCAGGTACCTAGACAAGACCATGATCCATCAAAACAACAGGTCAGCCATTCTCCATGTGATAGAGATTCTACCATGTCCATGTCTAGACAACATCTGGCCTCTTCTCTTTATTTAACCCTCATCTGATGTTTATTTATGGCTCAGTGCGCGGCCCCCCTCTAGGACGCATCCCCGCCCCTCTAGAACACAGACACTTTTACAGCAATTGATGGTCAGTCTCACCTCCTCCAGGTCGACAGGCTTGGTGAAGGCCTTGAAGCGTTTGTCCTGAGAGAGGCGGTTGGTGACATCACGCAGGAAGAGGCGGAGCTCCCTGAGAGTGTCTTCCTCCTGCTCCTCCAATCGCTGCTGCTCCTTTTCTGTCAGCATCCTTGGGGGAAGAGGGGGAGCAACAGGAAGCACCTCCAGGGCTGCAAGCACTGGGGAGGAGAACAGGGAGGTTAGTGACTAACCACATGACTGAGCTAGTGCTGACAGCTTTGGTACAGAGAACGTTCTAGTTTAAGTTGAGCTTGTTTAACCATTTTGGACCATTATCCAGGATTCCACTAGAATATCTCAGAGTATGATGCAGTCTTACCTGCTTTCTTCTGGGATGCAGGAGCTTTGGCAGCCTGGTTTAGGATGAGATCGTCAAAGAAGTTCCTTCTCTCCTGTGGGGTTGGGACCTGAACCTGGAGCACCTCTCCATACTCAGCACAGAACAGGTCCTGGACCTATGAGAGGGGGGGGGGATTCACCAAGTGAACATAACATTCAGCTGAATGGGAATGAACGAGATCATTCTGACTGATCCCCTGCCCAGAAGCCCAATTCCAACCCTCCAGCTTCTCCCACACGGGGAGGGAATGAGTGCACATTTTCTAGGGCTTGTGTCCCGTTGGTGATTCGATTTTATTAGGATCTCTTTTAGTCCACGTTTGGACTAATCTTCCAAGAGTCCTTAAAAAACATCAAAATCCTACACTCACATAACACACAGCAGACAAAATACACTGCCATGTTGGTGATGTTAGGGGCGGTGTGTTCACTACATCCTGTTAGACTGCTGTGGGGCGGTGTGTTCACTACATCCCATTAGACTGCTGTGGGGCGGTGTGTTCACTACATCCCATTAGACTGCCTGTGGGGCGGTGTGTTCACTACATCCCGTTAGGACTGCTGTGGGGCGGTGTGTTCACTACATCCTGTTAGACTGCTGTGGGTGGTGTGTTCACTACATCCCATTAGACTGCTGTGGGGCGGTGTGTGTCTACAGTACCTACCTCAGGGAAGAGGCTGCTGTGGGGGACATTACAGGTGGCCAGCAGCAGGATGGGTGAGAATGAGGGGATGTCCTGTAACAAGCTGAGGAAGGTAGCTCTGAGAGCAGACCCCACCGTGTCCCACCACCGCTGGATGTGAGGGATATAAAGGATACTGGGGGACGTCCTCTTGGCCTCACAGAACATCTACAACACAACGAAACATCATTACAGAACAGTGTTTATATGGACCTGCATGCCTCCTCACAGAAGAGCTACGAGTCCAAACATACAAGACATCAATACTGTCCATCTCTGGGTTCATCAATACTGTCCATCTCTAGGTTAAACAATACTGTCCATCTCTGGGTTCATCAATACTGTCCATCTCTAGGTTCAACAATACTGTCCATATCTGGGTTCATCAATACAAGACATCAATACTGTCCATCTCTGGATTCATCAATACTGTCCATCTCTGGATTCATCAATACTGTCCATCTCTGGGTTCATCAATACTGTCCATCTCTGGGTCATCAATACTGTCCATCTCTGGGTTCATCAATACTGTCCATCTCTGGGTTCATCAATACTGTCCATCTCTGGGTTCATCAATACTGTCCATCTCTGGTTCATCAATACAAGACATCAATACTGTCCATCTCTGGGTTCATCAATACTGTCCATCTCTAGTTCATCAATACTGTCCATCTCTAGGTTCATCAATACTGTCCATCTCTGGGTCATCATACGACATCAATACTGTCCATCTCTGGGTTCATCAATACTGTCCATCTCTAGGTTCATCAATACAAGACATCAATACTGTCCATCTCTGGGTTCATCAATACTGTCCATCTCTGGGTTCATCAATACAAGACATCAATACTGTCCATCTCTGGGTTCATCAATACTGTCCATCTCTGGGTTCATCAATACTGTCCATCTCTGGGTTCATCAATACTGTCCATCTCTGGGTTCATCAATACAAGACCTCAATACTGTCCATATCTGGGTTCATCAATACTGTCCATCTCTGGGTCATCAATACAAGACCTCAATACTGTCCATCTCTGGGTTAATCTCAAAAGACTTTCTTTGACTCCTTGACTCCTCTCTCCTAGAACCTTCTCCAAATATGTGAAGAATCAAGGACTCAAGGAAAGACTAAATATACTCCGACTGTCATGGCCGATGGCACAGGGCTCAATAGTGCACTATACAGAAAACAGGGTGTGATCCAGGGGAGGGGGGTCAGTACCTGAGCGCAGGCCTCCTCTGGAGAGGTGGTGCTGACTCCGAACAGCACGGCCATGTCCAGGGTGTAAACTGTGAACTTCTCCAGGGCATGGAGCACGGCAGGGGCCAGGTGACTGCTCTGACCTGACCCAGGACGCCCCGCCAGCAGCAGCCTGGGACGGTACGATGTGGGCTGGTTCAGCACGCTCCTGGGAGAACAGAGGGAGAGGGGAGAGAAAAAGACTATAAAATACTTTACAAGACCGGAGCTCAATACCCATTCTCATGAAGTGTACACTTCAGTCCCCAACACAGATTTCAAAGATGTCCCGTGCACACTTCAGGGAGGAGTGGGAGAAGGACACAGTTGGAATAAGGATTTCTGTGCATGGACAACCTGTTACTCGCCTGCTGAAATGCAGGAAGCCCCAGTGCCTTGGCTTGTGAGAGAGACCGG
>NW_022265757.1:0-4829 GCF_002021735.2 Oncorhynchus kisutch | reverse complement strand
ACCCAGACAGCTAGATCTACTGTCTCTATTATATTATGACAGACCAGCTAGAAATACTGTCTCTATTATAATATGACAGACCAGCTAGATCTACTGTCTCTATTATATTATGACAGACCAGCTAGATCTACTGTCTCTATTATATTATGACAGACCAGCTGATCTACTGTCTCTATTATATATGACAGACCAGCTAGATCTACTGTCTCTATTATATTATGGACCAGGACCAGCTATATTATACTGATCTATGTCTCATTATATTATGACAGACCAGCTAGATCTACTGTCTCTATTATGACAGACCAGCTAGATCTACTGTCTCTATTATATTATGACAGACCAGCTAGATACTGTCTCTATTATATTATGACAGACAGCTAGATCTACTGTCTCTATTATAATATGACAGACCAGCTAGATCTACTGTCTCTATTATATTATGACAGACCAGCTAGATCTACTGTCTCTATTTCAATATGACAGACCAGCTAGATCTACTGTCTCTATTATTATTATGACAGACCAGCTAGATCTACTGTCTCTATTATATTATGACAGACCAGCAGATCTATGTCTCTATGTCTATTATATTATGACAGACCAGCTAGATCTACTGTCTCTATTATGACAGACCAGCTAGATCTACTGTCTCTATTATTTATGACAGACCAGCTAGATCTACTGTCTCTATTATATATGACAGACCAGCTAGATCTACTGTCTCTATTATTATGACAGACCAGCTAGATCTACTGTCTCTATTATATTATGACAGACCAGCTAGATCTACTGTCTCTATTATATTATGACAGACCAGCTAGATCTACTGTCTCTATTATATTATGACAGACCAGCTAGATCTACTGTCTCTATTATATTATGACAGACCAGCTAGATCTACTGTCTCTATTATATTATGACAGACCAGCTAGATCTACTGTCTATTATATTATGACAGACCAGCTAGATCTACTGTCTCTATATGACAGACCAGCTAGATCTACTGTCTCTATTATAATGACAGACCAGCTAGATCTACTGTCTCTATTATATTATGACAGACCAGCTAGATCTACTGTCTCTATTATATTATGACAGACCAGCTAGATCTACTGTCTCTATTATATTATGACAGACCAGCTAGATCTACTGTCTCTATTATATTATGACAGACCAGCTAGATCTACTGTCTCTATTATATTATGACAGACCAGCTAGATCTACTGTCTCTATTATATTATGACAGACCAGCTAGATCTACTGTCTCTATTATATTATGACAGACCAGCTAGATCTACTGTCTCTATTATATGACAGACCATCTAGATCTACTGTCTCTGTTATAATGACAGACCAGCTGTATCTACTGTCTCTATTATATTATGACAGACCATCTAGATCTACTGTCTCTATTATATTATGACAGACCAGCTAGATCTACTGTCTCTATTATATTATGACAGACCAGCTAGATCTACTGTCTCTATTATATTATGACAGACCAGCTAGATCTACTGTCTCTATTATATTATGACAGACCAGCTAGATCTACTGTCTCTATTATATTATGACAGACCAGCTAGATCTACTGTCTCTATATATTATGACAGACCAGCTAGATCTACTGTCTCTATTATATTATGACAGACCAGCTAGATCTACTGTCTCTATTATATTATGACAGACCAGCTAGATCTACTGTCTCTATTATATATGACAGACCAGCTAGATCTACTGTCTCTATTATATTATGACAGACCAGCTAGATCTACTGTCTCTATTATATTATGACAGACCAGCTAGATCTACTGTCTCTATTATATATGACAGACCAGCTAGATCTACTGTCTCTATTATATTATGACAGACCAGCTAGATCTACTGTCTCTATTATATTATGACAGACCAGCTAGATCTACTGTCTCTATTATATTATGACAGACCAGCTAGATCTACTGTCTCTATTATATTATGACAGACCAGCTAGATCTACTGTCTCTATTATATTATGACAGACCAGCTAGATCTACTGTCTCTATTATATTATGACAGACCAGCTAGATCTACTGTCTCTATTATATTATGACAGACCAGCTAGATCTACTGTCTCTATTATATTATGACAGACCAGCTAGATCTACTGTCTCTATTATATTATGACAGACCAGCTAGATCTACTGTCTCTATTATATTATGACAGACCAGCTAGATCTACTGTCTCTATTATATTATGACAGACCAGCTAGATCTACTGTCTCTATTATATTATGACAGACCAGCTAGATCTACTGTCTCTATTATATTATGACAGACCAGCTAGATCTACTGTCTCTATTATATTATGACAGACCAGCTAGATCTACTGTCTCTATTATATTATGACAGACCAGCTAGATCTACTGTCTCTATTATATTATGACAGACCAGCTAGATCTACTGTCTCTATTATATTATGACAGACCAGCTAGATCTACTGTCTCTATTATATTATGACAGACCAGCTAGATCTACTGTCTCTATTATATTATGACAGACCAGCTAGATCTACTGTCTCTATTATATTATGACAGACCAGCTAGATCTACTGTCTCTATTATATTATGACAGACCAGCTAGATCTACTGTCTCTATTATTGTATGACAGACCAGCTAGATCTACTGTCTCTATTATATTATGACAGACCAGCTAGATCTACTGTCTCTATTATATTATGACAGACCAGCTAGATCTACTGTCTATTATATTATGACAGACCAGCTAGATCTACTGTCTCTATTATATGACAGACCAGCTAGATCTACTGTCTCTATTATAATGACAGACCAGCTAGATCTACTGTCTCTATTATATTATGACAGACCAGCTAGATCTACTGTCTCTATTATATTATGACAGACCAGCTAGATCTACTGTCTCTATTATATTATGACAGACCAGCTAGATCTACTGTCTCTATTATATTATGACAGACCAGCTAGATCTACTGTCTCTATTATATTATGACAGACCAGCTAGATCTACTGTCTCTATTATATTATGACAGACCAGCTAGATCTACTGTCTCTATTATATTATGACAGACCAGCTAGATCTACTGTCTCTATTATATTATGACAGACCAGCTAGATCTACTGTCTCTATTATATTATGACAGACCAGCTAGATCTACTGTCTCTATTATATTATGACAGACCAGCTAGATCTACTGTCTCTATTATATTATGACAGACCAGCTAGATCTACTGTCTCTATTATATTATGACAGACCAGCTAGATCTACTGTCTCTATTATATTATGACAGACCAGCTAGATCTACTGTCTCTATTATATTATGACAGACCAGCTAGATCTACTGTCTCTATTATATTATGACAGACCAGCTAGATCTACTGTCTCTATTATATTATGACAGACCAGCTAGATCTACTGTCTCTATTATATTATGACAGACCAGCTAGATCTACTGTCTCTATTATATTATGACAGACCAGCTAGATCTACTGTCTCTATTATATTATGACAGACCAGCTAGATCTACTGTCTCTATTATATTATGACAGACCAGCTAGATCTACTGTCTCTATTATATATGACAGACCAGCTAGATCTACTGTCTCTATTATATTATGACAGACCAGCTAGATCTACTGTCTCTATTATATTATGACAGACCAGCTAGATCTACTGTCTCTATTATATTATGACAGACCAGCTAGATCTACTGTCTCTATTATATTATGACAGACCAGCTAGATCTACTGTCTCTATTATATTATGACAGACCAGCTAGATCTACTGTCTCTATTATATTATGACAGACCAGCTAGATCTACTGTCTCTATTATATTATGACAGACCAGCTAGATCTACTGTCTCTATTATATTATGACAGACCAGCTAGATCTACTGTCTCTATTATATTATGACAGACCAGCTAGATCTACTGTCTCTATTATATTATGACAGACCAGCTAGATCTACTGTCTCTATTATATTATGACAGACCAGCTAGATCTACTGTCTCTATTATATTATGACAGACCAGCTAGATCTACTGTCTCTATTATATTATGACAGACCAGCTAGATCTACTGTCTCTATTATATTATGACAGACCAGCTAGATCTACTGTCTCTATTATAATGACAGACCAGCTAGATCTACTGTCTCTATTATATTATGACAGACCAGCTAGATCTACTGTCTCTATTATATTATGACAGACCAGCTAGATCTACTGTCTCTATTATATTATGACAGACCAGCTAGATCTACTGTCTCTATTATATTATGACAGACCAGCTAGATCTACTGTCTCTATTATATTATGACAGACCAGCTAGATCTACTGTCTCTATTATATTATGACAGACCAGCTAGATCTACTGTCTCTATTATATTATGACAGACCAGCTAGATCTACTGTCTCTATTATATTATGACAGACCAGCTAGATCTACTGTCTCTATTATATTATGACAGACCAGCTAGATCTACTGTCTCTATTATATTATGACAGACCAGCTAGATCTACTGTCTCTATTATATTATGACAGACCAGCTAGATCTACTGTCTCTATTATATTATGACAGACCAGCTAGATCTACTGTCTCTATTATATTATGACAGACCAGCTAGATCTACTGTCTCTATTATATGACAGACCAGCTAGATCTACTGTCTCTATTATATTATGACAGACCAGCTAGATCTACTGTCTCTATTATATTATGACAGACCAGCTAGATCTACTGTCTCTATTATATTATGACAGACCAGCTAGATCTACTGTCTCTATTATATTATGACAGACCAGCTAGATC